>NC_044500.1:9278040-9330540 GCF_902362185.1 Chanos chanos | reverse complement strand
CAGGCTGTTGTTTCAAGATCTGAGAGCAAAACCATGTGTGTGTTTTTCCGCGGCTTTGTGAGAAGATGGCGAACGTGTGCGTATGCGTGTGTGTGCACAGGTCAGTTCCCACACTAGGACTAACACTGTCTCTAGATTCAGTTCTGTCATGTCATACCACAATAAGACTAATTACAAAAGTTTCTAACGGCTGACTCCAGGTCAGGTGCCGTGGCCTGCAAAGCAGAATGAATTTGGAGATTTGTATTAAATTCATCAAGGCTATGTGCGTTAGGCTCTGATATATGACGACAATGAATATAATCTCATCAATGATACTGAAATCACTGATAGTGTTTGGTGCGTCGATCTACCTAACAGTGAGAAGACTTGCGCAAGAGAATTAATTGTAAGATACCGTCGCTATAATTTAGACAAATATACATAAACCATGCTTGTTAAACAGCAGTTAATGTGTAAACTTCAGTTACTGGAAATGTTCGTTATGAACTAGCTTTCTACACGCATGCAATAATCTTGACTCAAATATTTGCTCTGTTTGACGGTAGACCAAAACAAAGGAAACAATGGCACGAAAGGCTTTAATGTAGGACTTGGCTGCCATAGTCCGCCAGAAGAGCTTCAGCGAACTGCGTCACAGATGCAAGACGTTTCTAGAACTCTTTTGGAGGAAGGTGATACCGTTCTTCCACAAGACGCTCCCGTAAATTTAGCGTGTTTTCCATCACCACTGATAAAAATGTCTCAAGCGCTGTTCCAGAATCTTCCATAAGGTGTTCGGTTCAGCTGAGGTCCGGTTACCTTGGTAATCGTGGCATGGGCCATGGTTTTACCTTGTCCTCATGCTCCTCAAATGATTGGGTGATCACTCGCTTTGTTAACTTAGAAGAAGTACCTCCAGCTATAGGTTGAAGACAATCAATTAGAACAACTTTGTTTTTATTGGCTTTTGGCTTCCACGTTAAGGGGTCGAGTGGACCTAAACTGTGCCAGGAAAATGCAGTTCCCGCACCATAACTGAACGTCCAGAACCCCTCACCATGGGAGACAAACACTCTGTACGTTTCTTTTGGCACAGGACACACATATACTCATTGATTTATTGAAAAGAAAGTGAAGGATGATTCATTTGACCAGTTTTTTTTTTTTTTCTCTCCATCGCTCAATAGACCAGCGCTTGTGTTCTACACTCCATTGAGCTCCATGCGTGGAAAGACTTTCATATCCATCTCTGTGAAGTTCTCTGTATGAAGACAGTTTGCATGAAATTACCCGTACACGCTCCAGATTTGGTAATTGCAGTCAGCTGATTTATTGAGTCGTTCTGTGCCTTTTGTCTGCATTTGAAACCTGTGCCTGGACATTGTGGTTGAGGAATAAACGCTTTTGACCTCAACTGACCCTTACCCGATGACGTTTTTCCCCCGAGCGTCCATGCCAACATCGCTCCAGTCGCAGTACGTCATGAGACGTCAGCGAGTCTGACCGTCTCCGTCAACCAACGTCCTGCCAAATGCATCTCAACAATCGTTCCCTCTTTCGAAATCATCGATTCCTCTTGTCCCGGTGGTCAAAATAACAGACAACTGGCCCCGTTCAAGAGGTTCTTCATACACAACCCCACTCATGCCTGAATGTTAATTGCTTAATTAATTCAAGAACCACACCTGTTTAGGGGGCACCTGCTTTCAATACACTTTGTGTTCTTCATTAACTTGTGCTTCCTTTATTTTGGCAGTCACCTATAAATTATTTGCACATTTAGCTAGCAAAATGACGAAACAGAACACGCTTGAGAAATGGCAGGAAATTATAAAACTCTTAATAAAATATCTCTGTCGTACTGCTCGAGCGCCCTGCCAGTATCTCCGTTCCTCCCCGTACTGTTTAGAAGGACGCGGGGCCGAAATAAAGAAGTGTTTGTGAGCACGAGCACGTGAACGAAAGAGTGACGAGACACAAACGTGAGATCATTCTGGAAGTTGGATCCCGCCGGCTCCTCTGCCTCAGATTGCCCATAACGTAAGACCGTCAGAGTGGAGCGGCATTTCGGAGCCTGGCCGACCGACACATGATCCACCGACCGTCTCTCTCTCTCTCTCTCTCTCTCTCTCTCTCTCTCTCAGTGATCCCTACCTGACCCCGCTATGACTCAGTACCTGGGTTCTGTCTGTGTCTATGTCTATGTCTATGTCTCTGTTTCTGTTGCTCTCTCTCTCTCTCTCTCTCTCTCTCTCTCCCTGTTCTTCCATCCTTCTCTTTCTCTGGGCCTTGTCACGCAGCCCTGTTGGAGCTGAGCCTACAGTGGATGTGATGGAGGGACAGGAAGGACAGATAGAGCCAAGGGGATTCTGTGTGTGTGTGTGTGTGTGTGTGTGTGTGTGTGTGTGTGTGTGTGTGTGTGAGTGTGCGTGTGCATGTGCGTGTGTGTGGATGCGGCTGTGCATACACGTGTGTGTGTGTGTGTAATTCCACCCACACCTGCTGCATCCCAGTCTGCACATCACTGCTTCACTTTCTCCACTGTGGGAGTGAGAGAGGAGCGAGGAGGAGTGAGAGACTTTTTTCCACCTTTTACCGCTAATCACCAGAGCGCCTAATAACCCAGGGTTTAGCCTGTCAGAGAGAGAGAGAGATGAGAGAGTGAAGACCAGGTGATCACCATAGAAATGGGTAAACTTCCCATCTTCCCATGAATCTTTCTCTCTCTCTCTCTCTCTCTCTCTCTCTCTCTCTTTCTCTCTCTCTCTCTTTCTCTCTCTCTCTCTCTCTCTTTCTCTCTCTCTCTCTGGGAGGAAATTGGGGTTGTGGCTGTGCTCACGACTGGGGCCAAATCTAAAGTTTCCCCCAAATTTAGACTGAGAGTGAAGGGGTTTGGGCTCCTCAGGTTACGGGCTGGCCCTCCGTAGCTTCGGGTCTCGGGGCTCGGGGTGTGGGAGCGTGGGTGGGACTGGACCGGGGGGGGCTCCAGGAACCCACTGAGGCGTGTGATTACCCTCATTACTGAGTAAACAAGCGCAGGGACACCGACTGACTAAGAAAACAGCCCCGCTTCCTCTTTCCCAGCAACCCACAGGAGTTCCCTGAGCAACCTGCCAGATGTGCAGCTACCGAAGAACCCATTGTGCATGCATACGTGTGTGCGTGTGTGCGTGTGTGCGTGAGAGAGAGCAATAGGAACAGTGTTATTGAGTGAACACGAGTGTTTTATTGAGGGAGGAGAGACATGGAGAGAGGTGCTGTGGATGATAAAAGATTTTGATTCTCATTGAAAACAATGGTGAAATTTTGAATTAACAGTAGTGATGAAATTCTAATGGTTAATTCTCATTAACAGTAGTGATGAAATTCGAATTGTTCATTTTCATTAACGGTACCGGTGAACTTCTAATCGTTAATTCTCATTAACGGTACCGGTGAACTTCTAATCGTTAATTCTCATTAACAGTAGTGGGAAAACTCTAGCTGGTTTTTTTTGCAATAGAAGCGGGAACATTCATGCTATGAATAAAAAGATGTCAGTGTCTCTTCACTAAAAGGCCAAGTTCAGCGCAGTGGTGTACATCTCCTCTGTTTGTTGTGTAATAACTTCGGTTGTCCAAGTCTGAATGATTAAGGTCCCATTGACTTTTAATTTTGAATACTGATCTGATAGTCATCGTATGTGAGTTTATACAGTGGTACCTCATAAAACAATTGTAAGTGAATGAAGTGTTGAAGTGAGTGAGTATGTATATCAATATATATATATATATTTGGCTTTGTATGTGTATGTATGTGTACGTATGTGTGTGTGTCTGTGTGTGTGTGTGTGTGTGTGCGTAAATGTGCATGTGCGTGTATTTGTGAGTGCGTGTCTGAGTGTGAGAGATCAAAATGTCCGTCAGCTGGAGATGGCACCGACGCCCGTTTCCTCCTGCCACTTTACTGCCCACGCTCATTTGCATTGCAAACAGGGGGTTGCCGGTGGCGACGGTCAGTGGCACTATAACAATGAGCTGTAAACAGCGATGCTGACAACCTCTTATTTATGGACAGTGTAAAATACAGGACCGCAGGCAATCATACACACACACACACACACGCGCACACACATCCGTGCACCGACACACGCACTGCCATGTATACACACACACACACACACACATGCACGCACACACTCATACACACACACACACACATCAACTCACATACACTCCCACACACGCACACGCACACAAACACTCTCAGATTCACACACAAACACATGCATACATGTTGCCTCAAAAATATATATACAAATACAAAAACGCATACACACACACCTATATAGACATTCATGCTTCTATAGAGACACATCCTCGCATGTCCACATGTATGCTGCCTCACACACACACACGCACACACACACGTGCACGCACACGCACACATACACTAACACAGACACACACACACACACGCACGCATGCACATGCACATGCACACACACACACACACACACACACACACGGAGAGAGAGACAAACAGACAAAAACAGCATCATACTGGACCGGTTTTTAGCTTGAAGAGCCAGTCTCCTTCTGGTTTACTGCTGGTCCAATTGGTAATATACTGTTTGAAGTGGTGGACCATCTTGGTCAAACTTACAGACTAGTTTACTTAACGTGGTGATTACATGGTTATCTGGTTGTCTGCTTGTACACCTGCTTTGTTAAGCTGGTTATGATTACCAGGTTAGTCAACAACTCTTAGTCAACAGGTTTAGCATGTGAGCCAGTTTAGTCACCTGTGAGACCAATTTGGTCAGGCTGGTCAGCACAAGTCTGAGTGGTAGACCAACCTGGTCGAGTTGGTCAGTACATGACTAGATTTGTAAAGTTGGGAACCACCATGGTCACCCCTCAATGATTACTAAAGTTTAAGAGCATATAGAAAATAGGAAGGCCAATAGATTTAGAAACCTTTTAACTGATCAATACTGAGAGTGTGTGTGTGTGTGTGTGTGTGTGTGTGTGTGTGTGTGTTTGGGGGTGGGGGGGGGTGGGGGGGTTGCGCATGTGTGCTTTCTAGCATAACAACTGTTACAGTTGTGCTGTTTTACTCACAATAGCCTTTAGTTAGGGATAAATCTTTTTCATAAATACATAACTGATAGAAACTAGCTTGTCAACCCGCATCAAACAAACTAAAACTGGCATCTGGGAAAAAAGGAAAAATCTGATAGATGATTGACAAGGCAAAGCTAATCCAGCCGGTGGCTAGACTGGAACTAGCCTGCAATACAAATTACCACACACATCCCATGACACCAAAACAACACAATGGGAAACCAGTTTGATGTGGTAAGATGGTTCCACTTTGGAGTGGTACACTGGATTTCACAGCAGGAACGGACAAACATAACAAAAAACAAGAAACAATTTTCACAGTATCCTACAGGTTTTTGCCAACCAGATCTCCTCAGACCTATTACTTTACACTAAGTATTTAACGCCAACTTTGCTCAAATTCACCTGATTCCACTAATCAGTTAGTTATAATGCAGGGGATCGTTTGAGTCTGCGATCTACTGCAGACTTCCAACTGTGATCCACAGGAGACAAAGCCCACGAGGGTGTGGCTGAAAAAGACTGGGATAGAGATTTATATTATTATAATCTCATAATATTGTTATATATTATATAATCTGGAAGATACACTACAGTACATCCTTGTCTCCTTCATACATCCCCACGCTTCATCAGAAATGTGGCTTTAGCACCCCCACTGGTCCACATAGTGCATAGTGCATCCATGGCAAACACACACACACACACACAACTAAATAAACACATTACACATACACTACATGGCATCAAGCAAAAGTGAGTGATGTGAGAATCAGGGAAAGACCAACCTGAAGAGGCTGTCTGCAGTCCTCTTCAACACTGAGGAGCTGTGTATGTTCTGCAGTACTCATTTTTACCAGCAGATGGAGCCAGATCACAGACGTGCTGGCAGATTGATGTACACATGTGACCCTTTTAAAAGAGCCAAAAGTGGTGACTGGTGGTTTAAATTCATGAGATTACTCAAGCATTTGATGTTAAGTGGCCACTAAAACTCTACAAATTAGTGTGGAAAAAAAAGTCTGGCAGACATGGATGTTTCATGTGTAAATATTATATTGACACACAAACAAACAAATATAAACAAGAAAATGCAAATGATTTAACCTCTCACAGATGCAAAACAGGTTAAAAAAAAAAAAATTAATTATCTTCTTAGTTCTGTTACAACGAGTAACACTTTGTAAGCTATTGAAGGCTGTGAGTGTGTGTGTGTGTGTGTGTGTGTGTGTGTATGCATAAGTTTCTGCATGTGTGTGTGTGTTTTTGTTTATGTGTGTGTGTGTGTGTGTGTGTGTGTGTTTGTTTATGTGTGTGTTTGTTTATGTGTGTGTTTTTGTTTGTGTGTGTGTGCGTGTACGCATAGATGTCTGCACGTGTGTGTGTGTGTTTGTGATCGTGTGTGTGTGTGTGTGTGTGTGTGTGTTTATGTGTGTGTGTGTTTATGTGTGTGTGTGTGTACGCATAGATGTCTGCACGTGTGTGTGTGTGTTTGTGATCGTGTGTGTGTGTGTGTGTGTGTGTTTGTGATCGTGTGTGTGTGTGTGTGTGTGTGCGTGTGCGTGGACGGTGCCTTTCCCATGGGGGTTGTAGAAAAGCTTGTAGGTTCTGGGTTCAGTTCTTTATCCTTTTGAGTCTTTTTTGTTGCCTCTCTCTTTCTGCAGTGTCACCCCTTCAGGCTTGGCCTGCATCCAGAGCTAACCCCTTTGAGACACACACACACACACACACACACACTCACACACACACACACACTCACACACACACGCACATACACACCCATACACACACACACTCACACACACACAAACACATACACACCCATACACACACACACCCACATACACACTCACACACACACACACACATACACACTCACACACACACATACACACACATACACACTCACACAGACACGCACATACACACCCATACACACACACAACCTCACACACACACACAAACACATACACACCCATACACACACACACACACACACATACACACACACACACAAACACACACACACGTCCCAGTGCTTTATTTGGATCCCCCCCCCCCCCCATACTACTACGCTGGCTGTTGCTGCCCACTGTGTACGCTGGTATTTTTGGCTGAGGTTTCAAAGTGCAACTGTGTTAGAATGGTGGGGAAGATGCCTGGGTGTGAGTCTGTCACCTCAATGAAGTAACAAAAGAGGTGGTGTCGTAACAAAAAAAAAAAAAAAAATGATGATGATAAAATAAAATAGATTAAAAATGAAAAAATGAAAAAGGTTCATATGAGCAGAAGGGACCGTGTCAGAGAGCTAGAACATGCAGTTTCAGCGGTCGTTGTGGGGAAGGTGGGGTTGTTTTTGGGGGATTGGAGAGGGGGTCGTGTTTTTGGCCCGATCAGGGTCTTTCTGGGGCCCGTGCCAGTGGCCCCCTCGAAGCAAGCGCTAAAAAAAGCAGATTGGAGATTTTGATTGGACAATAGGGTCCTCATCCGAGCACCCGCCACCAAACTGGCTGAAAGCCATACTCCAGTCTGGACCAGGAGTCCCATAAAACGCATACAAATTCACATATACATAGCCAATGACAACAATGCACGCGCGCACACACACACACACACACACACACTGAACAATCTTACATGTTGTTTTGCTCTGTGATCTTTCTATTACTCTACTCTATGTTTTTTCAAATGCTCACATTTCATTTGGAGATGCAGCAATCAACAGACAAAATTCAAACCCAGATGAGCTCTCTGTGTTAAGTCCCTACCAGATCCCAGGAAGGGAAAAATTCTTCCAGTTTTTGCAGTTAACAGATTTTGTACAACTTAGAACCATCTGTGCTAGCACCTGTTCCTTTGGGTTAACAGGATAAGTTTCTTTCTCGCTCTCTCTCTCTCTCTCTCTCACACACACACTCACGCGCGCACATACGCACACACCTCAGTCTCTATTTTAACAAACCAGATTCACCTGAGTTAGAGTGCACCTGCTCCACCGTACGATTGTTTCCATGGTTACACCACATTATTACATAAACAGGAATCAGTCTTTGGAAGAAAAAAAAAATATATATATATATATATATATATATATATATATATATATATATATATATACATACATGCCACAGTATCTTCCCAATGTCTATGAGTCCAATAAGCGAGACAGTGATTAACCCCAGAAAACAACCCCCCACCACTAACACTGCCTCCCCAGAGAGTCTAGTCCAGCACTGTCAACCCCCAATTTTCACCCCCAGCCTCCCGGAGCAGTCCAACTCCGGGTCAAGGTGAGGGAGTGACCTTCTTCATTCCAGAGAGTAAACAATCACTTTTACCCAACCGTGAAAACAGAGTCATACATACGCTGCATTCTCCTATATGATCACATGCATATATATGCAAACACAGCTAATGAACAGCCAGGAAAGGGAAGATGTGTGTGCCAAAACATATAGATCTGTGGAGAGATCTTGTTATGTACGAAAAATGTATGTGCAAAATCGTATGATTTATGCATAGGAAATTGCTTGAAATGCTGAAATGCAGATGAGCGGATGGAACAAAACTGAACTCTAATTCAAATGCTAGAATCTCATGCTGCAGAATATAAGGCTAAGGAATGAGTTTTCATTTTTTTGTTTTGTTTTGTTTTTTTTTTTATTTAAAAAGGCAGCGCTATGTATGTCCATTTTCGCAGATTAATATGAGAATGAATGAGAGGGATTTAGATGAAGCTGTTTTCTCTTTATATGTCATTGAGAATTATATCAGAATCCTACATACGAATGAATTCATCTATCAGAGAGTTGAAACGCTCTGTTCGGGTTGTTTCTCGATACCGTAACCTGACAGAAACAGCGTGAATGAGAAAGAGAGATAGAACGTGAGGGACAGGAGACTCAGGTAAACCAGAAGGGCAGCCTTCGAGGAGACAGGATTAGAAAGACGAGACAGTTAAAACCTTTCTTTACCTCTTTTTCTCTTTCTTTCTTCCTGTCTCTACGCCTCCTGTCAGAGAAATTTCTCCATCAATTATTGTGCTTTACCGTGTGGCATACAGTAGAAGTATGAAGGATTTGCAAACTATCAATTATGTGATTATGTCTTTTTTTCTCTATTCCTATGGCTGTGTTCAGTTTTTAAATCTTCTGTTGTGTGAGATTATACAATGCACACTTCTCAGGTGTTTCGGAATGAAATTATTTCAAAGGGACGCGGGGTCTTGCAGGCACTCACTGTGAACTGCTTAATGTCAAAGCTACATCTTCAAAACATTTCAGACTGCACGTAATATGCATTCCACACACACACACACGCACGTACACACACCATCATACACACCAACACAGCATGCCATGGCTTTCTTATACAGCTATTCAAAACAAATGTTGTTTATCAAGGTTAGCCTTGAACAAAACACTGAAACAAACAAACAAACAAATAAACAAAAAAGAATCATTAATGTGTAAGACATGATATATCTTGGGATGACAGACAGTTTAAACACACATAACTTCCTGATCGAATTACTCTGATGACATGATCCAAATGGTTCTTTCTGGTTGCTGCTGCTGCAGTAGCATTTAGCTTGCAGCTATTATTTAGCCAACTGAATTAATCAAAGTCAATAAACAGTTACATAGAGTTCAAGTAATGTTTCAAATTGTCCGAACACATTTCACAAATTGTTTATTTGCTTCTTCTTCAATTAGTTACTGATATCAACAGTCAATATGGCATCTCATGTATTTGCTTGTTTGTTTGTTTGATTTTTTTTTTAACAGCTATAGCAAGAAAGGACACAGGAGGATGTACTGAACTTCTGTGGTTTAACGGTTTGAAACTTTCTGGTCACATTCCTCTGACTGTGTGTAGAGTGGTGTAAGGGCAATCCCCACTGTGTGTGTGTCACAGACGGCCAAAGGTCCAACACATGCCAAACGCATAACTTTCATGTCATTACACACACACACACACACACACGCAAACTCAGCATTTTACCCACGGCATCTTTTTAACTCACAAACACACGTCAACAAACGCAACCATACACACACACACACACACACACGCATCAATAAACTCATACATAAACAGGCCACAGTAAAGATATCACATTAAAAGTTAGGACCTTGATTTGGACTTCCTTCCACAGTGCCCAAAACCCATAACCTGAGTTTGTTAATATTAGCCGTGGGTAATGAGAGCTTGGGGGTGAGATTTGAGAGCATTGAAGGGATTCCTGGTGGAATTAGAACAGTCAAACGTGTGCTGCCCAGACCCCTAGTGAGTTCGGGATCAACAGGGCAATATCCTAAGGGGCTAGAGATGAAAAAAAGAAAAGAAAAAAAAAAATTACGTGGACTCGGAACAAACCGGCACTGGAATTGGGAGTGTGCTTAAAGATGCATTCTAATATAATTATTGAGAAGTGTTTTCAGACATATAGAGATGATATTCAAACGAAAGGTACACACACACATGTTTTGTGAAACAGATCCTCACTCTGATTGGTTTCGTTGTTTTGGAGTTTGTTGTAGTGTTGAGTCAAATAACAAAGTTAACTGAAAGACTGCGCTCTGCTGCACGGCTCTAAAGCACAGCGCTTCAGTATTTAACACCAGAGAGGTAGAGAGACGCTTCAGTGAGGTTACACATCACCAAGAGTGCAACAGGCACTACATACCACACAGGATTGGGAGGCTCCATTCAATCTCCAGAGCATGGGTGTATTCAGCAAAAATGCCTTGTTGCAGGAGCAAACTTACCAAAAACCTAAACTTACGCCAAAAGCAGTAGATTAGCGTATGTCTGACTCCACTCCTTCATACTGAGCCTGTGTATCCTGAAAGCTACACCGCTGACCAGAAAATACCTGTTTTCTTCAACTTGTGGAGGGAAAAAGGAAAAAGAGATGGAAGCACTGTCCAACCCTGTCCTGATGGTACACGGAAGATAAAACAGGTACATGGAAGAAATGCAAGGAAGTGTGATGCTGGAGAGCTAATCTTTCCAGAAAGTTCTCTGCATCGCCAGAGCTGAGATATTTTAAGTGAGGGGATGGGAGAGAGGGAGCTTGATATCAGTTCCGACTCTGGTGGAGTGGGACCCCGAAGATCCATGTCGAAGTCCATCTTTTGTATCGTGAAGTTTTTGTCCACAATGTCACTGTACCAATGAGGTTCTTCAACAGAATGTTGAGTGTTGAATGTGAAATGCGAAACAGAATGTAGAATGTTCAGTGTGACATTCTGAACGGAATATAGAATGTTGAATGTGAAATGCTGACGAGAATGTAGAATGTTGAATGTGAAATTCTGAACGGAATATAGAATGTTGAACGTGAAATTCTGAACAGAATGTGGAATGTTGAATGTGAAATGCTGAAGAATGTTGAACAAACTGTCTAGCAGAGTGAGTGTGCTGTGCTCTCTCTCTCTCTCTCATCCAGAACCTTATTTCAATTATATTATGCACATTGAGAGCTTGGACAAGGCCTCTTAATGAGTTAAGTGTACCACAGGTCGGGTAACATGACCCTAACAGAAGAACGCCACAACCTGACCAACATACTTACAGATACGCGCACACACACACACACACACACACCTACACACTTTAGGGAGTGGGCAAGGACAAAAGAAGAACTCCGGTCGTGCTCCCATGCTTGTCAGCATTCCAGGAACTCTCTCCTATCGCTCACGCTTGGGTGCCCTTACAGAACGCATTGTCCAGGAGAAATTTCAACCCTCTGTAAAAACGTCCACTGCCCTCTCCTCATAGCATCACATGACCTGCTGAACAGCCAATGAGAAGCCTGCAAAGATATGAGGTCATGGTTAAGCAGCAGGCCGATTGTATGAGGAGGAAATACAGATTTGTCAGGGGGTGGAACAGGAGAGGGTGAGCTTATCTCAGGCACTGGGTATTATATGACCTCCCTAAACACAGACACACGCCCCCGCAGACCCCCCTCAACTCTTAACTTGTGGTTTTGGTATAAACTTAACATTTCAGAGCAATCCTACCATTCAGCGTCCACCCTACGAGTTTCATCAGCATAAAGAAGGGTAACACAACCATGCAATCACTGGTCGTGTTCCGGTCAGATCACATTTCTATAATCATGCTTTTGCACATTCCTCACACACACACACACACACACACAGACTTCCACAGTGACCCTGGAGTGGAGGTGTGGAGTGGAGTGGACGCATCTTTATGGGAAACGTTTTGTAATGAGCAGAGAGCGTGGATTTAGAAAAGAATTTAAGTGCTAAAACACAGTTTTGTCAACGTGCTGACCATATATGAATTTCGATGTAAGTGAAGAAGAAAGGCCAAAGAAAGACCAAGATCATTCTTCCAGTGTTGACTGTACACTGTAAACCCGAATAACTTAATTCTATTTAGTTGTATAAACTTAAAATGACCTTATAAGTTCTACTGACTTTAAAATTTTGAGTTGTTATAATCCGTATCCAATTTTGAGTTGTGTCAGCTAAATACTTTTGATTCGTTTCAAATCATTTTTGGATTAAGTAATATGAATTCCAGATTACTAAGTTACTATAACTTAAAATGTTGGAGTTCCGACATCCGACGTCAGCGCCGCGGTGCATTGTGGGGCGCGCACACTTACATTCGACCTAGCAAACTTTCTACTGAAAAGAGCTTTTAAAAAAGAGAAAGGTCACTATGGTCTTCATTACAACTACTTTGCATTGAGTGCAGTGCTTGACTGACAAGCCAATGGTGCGACGCCACCGTCTGTGATGTAATGACCGGACGCCTCTAAGTCAGAATCTCATGTAACGACATTAAGATATTGCCATTTTAATTTCAGTGAGGTGAGGTTAACATTCCTGACTGGTCTGAGTTAACTGGATTTCTTTCCAAGGACGAATAAGGGTAAAGTGGGAGCAAAGACAATCTGAATTAGGGCCTTGTACTCTTTCTGTTGTGATTTTAGCTTCACCGCGACAAGTTAGCTCAACTGACAAAAATCACAACATATTTTCCATCGTTACATAAACTGAGAACTCAACTTTATCAAGTATTCCCAACAAACATTTTTCAATTCTGCTTTTTTTTTTTATCCTTAACAACTTCATTTACTTAGTTTTCCTAAAGGCGACAGGGGTTTCCAAACTTTTTTTAAGCAAAGTCAACTAATCACATTTTACAGTGTACCACGGCAGAGAGATGAAGAACTGAAATCAAACCCTGCTCTTATTACACCTCTTCTAATTCCTTTTAAACCCAGCGCGACAACAAATCTCATCAGTTACCTCAAAGCCACGAATCCTCAAAGGAGTGTGTCACTCAACGAACTCACTTGGCACTTCGAGACAGCATGTTTGGGTGGCACTGTTAGTGTTAAGAGTTCATAATATAATGTTGATCGAGAGAGAGAGAAAGAATGACAGTTAACATGAAGGGTGAACATTCGTCTTAATCCAACAGAAAGAGAAAAGCCAACCTGTTGGACCTGATGGAAGAGGGAGTGCGTGGCGGGCCCGGCTTTCCCTCCCTCTCTCATTTTTTTTTTTTTTTTTTTTAACCCGGCTCTTGTCTTTGATCGTCGCGGCGGCATGTTCAGTCCTGCTGAGAGGAGTACAGGTGGGGGGGGGGGGGGGGGGGGGGGTGTAGGGGAGGTGAGAGGAGTGGACGGGGGGAGGTGGTAGGGGGGTGTCAAAAAACGGGGCGCGGGCGAGCCGCACACGTCCCGCTGAAACCAATATGGCCCTCTTGCGCGACACAAAAGGTTCCGTTTAGAACTACGCCGCGCGCGCGTTCGATGGCGTGCCTCAGCCCGGGAGGTGGTCTGGAGCTCCAGACCGGGGGCAGAGGGCTGCAGCGGCGGGCTGGGCGGCGAGAAGCCGGTGCTGGGTTTAATTGGCAGCGTGTTCTCCGCGGGGGGTCATTGTTCAGGTAAAAGAGGCTTAGCCGCACCGCGTGCTAACAGGACCCACTCCCCCTCCACGCCACACTTATGGTGTACAATCACAGGAGGGAGGGAGGGAGGGAGGTCTGCGCTGAGGGTCGGATTGGCCGACAATGAGATGGGATTTAATGGAGGAGGGGGTGACAAGTAATAGAAGTCAGACCCCCCGTGAAGAAGTCATGATTTTGTTTTGACTTTACGCCGATGTGTGTTATTCAGGCTGTCACGGGCTATTTGCCGTTCGCTGTCGAAGGGACTGGCTGTGACTACCTCAGCTGAGAGTCTGATATCACCATTACCAGATGCCTCATTCTATACAGCATCGTAGGGGCCAATAGTGGTGCCTGGATCCTCACTAAATATTCTCAGAATCTCAGCTTTGCCGCTCTCTCGTCTGAACTTGGCGTGAGCCTTGTCTTTGGGCTCAGATTATAGCGTGACCTTTTTTTTTCGCCAGATTGAATGTGATTGGTTAATATTCCTTCCTGTTCTACAAGACTGGATGTTACTCCTAAAGTCGAGGTCAGAGTCTGATAGGCCCTTGGCTGTGAGTTCGAGGGCCTCACACAAGCCCTGGTTCGCTGCTGGAACCAGTCCGTTAACCACTTAACAAACTTAACAACAGGTTGCAGACTCCCAGTGAAGCTCAGTTGTTGCCCAACAAATCCGGAGGCTGCTGCCTCTTGTCATTAAAGCTCTCTACAGGGGGGTGGAGTGGAGAAAGGGCCAGACCAGGGGGGACATCTGTGCTGGGGGTGTAAGGTTAGGCTCCCAGGTACTCCACCTGTACAGTCATTACTGCCCCTGAGTAGGGGCAATTAACTGCCCAACTGCTCCAACGCCGGGCGGAGGCTGCTTAGATGATGGTGTGTGTGTGTGTACGTGTGTGTGTGCGTGTGCGTTTGTGCGAGTGTGTGTGTGTGTGTGCGTGTGTGTGTGTGTATGTGTGTGCGTGTGTGTGTGTATGTGTGCGTGTGTGTGTGTGTGTATGTGTGTGTCTGAGTGTGTGTGTGTGTGTGTGTGCGTGTGTGTGTGCGTGTGTGTGTGCGCGCGTGTGTGTGTGTGTGTGTGTGTGTGTGTGTGTGTGTGTGCGTGTGTGTATGTGTGTGTCTGAGTGTGTGTGTGTGTGGTGCATGTCTGCGTAAAGCTGGGACAGAGGGCTGTAGTAAAGCCAAGTCCATCTTAACTTTCGCACACCTCCATGGTCCATACACGTAAACAAATGCACACACAGGTTATACAGACTCCAGGTTTAAAGGCAATGGATCTGCTGGGGTGTGAATACATATTCCATTCGCAAAATTTGAACATTCAGATTCTAGAATGGCCACCTCTGAAAAAGATTTAAACAGAAGACATTCCACATAGGTATTGATCAACGTAAGCACAGAGATCCCTCTTTGAGATTAAACAGAGAGGAGAGGAGAGCATGAGGTTCACAAGCTGAGGGCACAGATGTTGACCCTTACCTAGTTTGCACTAACGCTTAACCTCCTGATAAGCAGACAGACAGATTGTAGCAGACAGATATTCAGGGTTGGTAGTCGGTGAGAAACCTTAGACAGAGAGTGACTAACTGCCATGTGCTATACAGTGTTGGCAGTAGTGGTGCTGGGTGGAGGGGGGGTATGAAGACAGTTCTGCCCTTATTTAAACAAAGCTGTCTCCTCTGTTCGTCATCAATGCACAACCCTGTTTAGGCAGAGTTATGTCAGTTTTTTCGGGCAACACCAACAATCTGACTAGGGCAAAAGATGCAATGTGTAACTGCAGTTCCAATCTCTGAGAGTTTCAGTAGTACATTCTTTCTCTGTGCGGTAACAGTTGTTCTGAGTGCAGGAGCGTACAGGGTTTTAGACGAAGGTTAAGATTGGACGTTGTTGGATGGAGGCTATGTCGTGGTTGGAGTGTGAGTTACTGTCAGGTCTTTGATCAGTCTGCCAATGTTTGGGTTACATAAAGCCCAAACGTTCAGGATTACCTGCTTTGATAGACCGAGGGTAAGTCTGAGAATAGTAAACATATTTTTGCTGATATATTTCGCATTTTATTTTATTTTTATTTTTATTTTATTTTTTATTGCTGTTAGAACTTTCATGATTTTGGAATAACTTGACCTTATTCAGATCACTACATATCTGTCTGTAGCAGACCAAAGATAAACAGCAAGCGAAAAAAAAAAAATGTTGTTCGCACTTTGAAACTATTCCTGGCTAAGTAAAACAAACAATTTTAAGTTGCGTATCACTGGATTAATGTTACAATAAGCAAACTGCATAATCCAAAATTAAACTTGCCAAGAAAGTATTGGAAGATGACACTGCTACTGCAACATGTATGTTACAATTACATATATCTCAGTTACAATCATCCCAATATAACTTTTCTCCCAGTACTAAGCAACACCTAGCATCTGCCCCAAACCACCAACCCCCCCCCCCCCCCCCCCCCCCCCCCCCCCCCCCCCCCCCCCCCCCCCCCCCCCCCCACCACCAGAACTGTGGCCCTTCACGGTTTTAGGCACTGGGTGCACCTTTCCTCGCCTTGGCAAAGGGAGAGAAGAGTGTCTTAACTGGAGAGGGTGAAGAGAGGTGTCAGGTGAAAGGAGAGAAGGTCCGTGTTGTTTAATTGTCAGTTAGAGTGTGTGCTGGAGTAAACACTAACACCCACATCTCCCTCCCCCTTTCCACCGGCCACCCCCAGAACCCCTTCACAAAGTCAGTCTAAAACCCTGCAATTAGTGCTAACCAGGCTCCCCCTCCACCACCGCCCCTGCCCCCCCCCCCTCCTTTGGCCCACTCTGCCTGCCAAAGAACAGCTTTAGAGGAACAAGAACAGGTTTTCAGAGCCTGCCCAGCCCCTCCTGTCCCTTATCCTCTCAAACACGATGCCAAAACTCCAGGAAGAGCGGAGTAGAAACAGGCGTCTGGACCAGAACAGAGCGCGACCAGAACCTTAACCGCAAGGTGAGCAACAGTCTCAGAGTTGTGAGGAATAGAGCGGTAAAAGTTTCCTTTTGTGCGTGTGTGTGTTTGTGTGTGTGTGTGTGTGTGTGTGTGTGTGTGTGTGCGTGTGTAGTGGAGTGGGGAGTGGGGAATGTATCCCTAAGTTGACCTGTTATCTCTAGATTTCCTGTCAGTGAGAACATCCAGCTACACGCACACCCACCCACACACACACACATATGCACGCTAACACACACACATACACACACACACACCATCTTAGGTGAGCTGTAAAATGGTTTAGTACTCAGTCAAGTTCAGCTCCAGTGGGCGTGTGAAAAAAACACACAATTACCCCAATAAAGATCACATTTTATAACATATTTTGCAATCTATGGACTGATTTACATAACTGACTGAAACAAACCCCAAACACCCATCCCCACCCCACCCCCTCAACCCCCAATACTTTACAGAGCAATATTTAGGGGGTAAAGTGTTTGAGAAATCTGGTCAAATAGAACCAAAGGGAATGTGTGCCGACCCACCTGCTCTCTTTCTCTCTCTCTCTCTCTCTCTCTCTCTCTCTCTCTCTCTCTCTCTCTCTCGCTCTATCTCTCTCTCTTTCTCTCTCTCTCTCTGTTTTTAATAAGTTCAGTGGAACATAGCTGATAGGCTTACAGATCTCCTCCCCTCATGGACATCTCCAACAATATGAGATAAAAGATCTATGACTGCTTGAGACCTCCTGTGGACATTAATAAGGATTTCTGTACGCTGTAAAAATAAAGAGAAACCAGCTTATACATATTCTTAAGCAATTAGTATAACACTAGAGTCACATTTATAAAGACAATTTGTCACAAATTGTTATATTCAGATAATCACACTACACCAGAGCGATTCAAATAGATCAGGGAGTGTTTGAGATGTTTGTTTTGTTCACAGCCCACTATCAGTGCAACAGTTATCAGATAATTGCAATATAACAGCACCACAGACGTGTGTGACGAGACAGGCCAACTTATATAACCATATGACAAAAAAAAAAAAAAAGTTACGCCAACTTTTTAGGGTAAGCCTGCTGCATCTTGTTGAGTTTACTCATGTGTGGATTGGTGGATTGAGATGTTCTCTTTGAAAAAAAAAACAACAACAACAATAATCTCAAACAGATTCTGCAGTAGAGGAATACTCTATAGAATACTGTCAAGGTTCTTATTTTTAATTATCCAATTCAGGGACACTTAGAAGCATGCTGATACATTTTAACTGATGTGAAAAATGGTTTCGAGGAACAAAAACTTAAATGAAAAACTTCAACTCAAGGGGGAAAAAAGCTTGAACAGATGTGTATTAACAAACTGACCTGAGCAGTATCTTTTTATTTGGGATGAAGTGTTTAAATTTGAGGGGATGGGTGAAACTCCACTTCTGGTTAAGCATCTCTACTCTTCAGCAGACGACGTCAAACATACCTCTAAATGAACCTCAGTCATTCTCAGTGGCTGTCCCTCTAAAAACACATACATACGTACATGCAATTATGTTAATGTGTTACTAGCGATGGTATGCACTTTTCATTTAACTATGAGATGGGGGGGGGGGGGTGTTGTAAGCATGTCTACCCCTCTCTTAATTCATTATGATTCTAAACTATCTGTTCACGGATTACACATTAACTGACTGTCGTGTAGAGAGCTGCGCCAGGTGTGAAAAATTGTCCTCATATCTTTTTAGACGAAAGTTGATAGGTCAGGTTTTTTTCTGTTCTAATCACTGTAGCTTTAGGACAGCAGAGTTCACTCGGGTTTAGAAAAGAGAATTAAGTATCCCCAAGACGGACTCTAATCATCGTATGCGTTCAACAGATGTGGCGCATCTGGAGTTCAACGGCTGAAAATCTCACGTCACAAGTTTGACAGCTTCACACCAAATCAGGTTGCGTAGCGGGAGGATAGAGCCAGAGCGTCACTCTTTTAGTGAACGAAGGTTAGCGCGCTCTCTTCCAAGCACGCTTAGTTCTCCCCAAAGGTCTGGAGAGCTCCCGGGACTCCCCAGTTGCTCAAGCTCGCGCCTAACCTTTGCCATACTGCCCGCGAAATGGTGAGTGATCATATACATTAACTGCGCTGATATATTATTTCTCATAGAGTTTCTGTTAATTGTCGTTGTGCAATTGAAACAATATGCATTTGTTTCTTGAGGATGAGTGGGGACCCTTTTACGCGCACCTGTCTTGAGCGTCAGTACTTTGCTCTGCTTTGCAAACAGATTGCAAAAGTATGCACGAACTTACTAAAACGAGTACACATTCCCCTTGCAAACTGATGCTGAGATGCGTACGCTTTTTCTTCACTCAAAGTAATTTGTCATTTAAACGTTCAATTAACAGCCTTTTGATTTGGAAAAAAAAGGAATTTTGTAGCACTATTCATAGTACAGGGACAGTTCATTTGATTTTGCGTCCTCAGTGCGGCAGGTGAACAAAAAGGGCGACCGATTTTTGCAAATCTGCACTTTTTTCAATTATTTGAAGTGACCTGTTGAATAGCTGTGTGTGTGTGTGTATGACAGACAGACAGAGACACAGAGAGACAACAGAGAGAGAGAGAGAGAGAGAGAGAGAGAGAGGCGGGGGGTTGCAGGGGAACCTCTTTCACCGTAAAACGCATGGATAGAAGACTTTGAAATAAACTTTTTTTTAACAATAAATGGCTTGCATTTGGTTGCATAGGTATGACATGTTTCAATCTAACGCATTACCTTATAACGAGAACCTATTAAAGGTCTTAAAAAGAAGTGAATAGAAATACAGAAATACTTTTTGTTAGGCAAATGGCCGAGTTATTAAAGAGTTAAAACTGTATTTCGTCGCTTTATGACAACTGTCTTTCATTACTGGGGCTCGTTTTTTCAGAACACTATGCTGTCCTGCCAAGATTTGAGCTTTGTTGGGGGTCAGCGCTACGACTGCCCTTACTCCGCCTCAGCGTCACCTGACAGCAGTGTTGACGTTTCCACGACAACTCTGGTCCCCCTCTGGGACGCCTGTCCCCTGGACAACGCAGCTTGCCAGCACGAGCCGCCGCGAAAGGGTAAGTCCTGCAATATGCCGGGATCAGCGGCGCGAGAGCCTTCCCGGCTGTGCCGCGCGGTTGTCAAACTGGAATTTTTCCACTTTCATTTAAGCCGAACCTTAGAGACGTCGTCTACCAGTTGATTACCACACATATTGTTCCTTGTCAATTTCTCTGAGTAGCAGAGCTTTATTAGACGGCAGCTGAAGACCGTTTGTTGTATAATGCATACGAATTTTCTGTAAATGCTGTCTTCTTAAGATATTTACGCCTTTCGTTTTTCTTTCTACCAAAAGAAACGCAGCATGAATATGATCATGGAACTGTTCATAACCCGACCTGGGCAGACCAACTGTCACCTCAGTTGCAAAGGAACAAACAGGTAGGCCAACTCCACGAACGCACCATCCATGACAGAATGAGACACGGAAAAGTAATAAATAATCAACGACTGTTTATTTTGTCATATATCTTTTCACTGTAGCTTCAAGACACGTTGATGCAAAGAGAGGAAGAACTAGCCAGACTACAGGAAGAAAACAACAAACTTAAAGAGTTTCTGAATTCATCATATGTTAAATCGCTGCAAGAAAAATCAAAGGTAACTGCAGACGATTTTCACAAATCCAGTCAAAGCCATTTGACCCATATATAGTAATTTAAGCATTATATGAAAACATCTCTGCTATTTTAACCTCACTCACTCTCTCCCTCTCTCTCTCTCTCTCTCTCTCTCTCTCTCCCTCTCTCTCTCTCTCTCTCTCTCTCTCTCTCCCCCTTTGTGTCTCTCATAGAAGTTCCTGCCGATTCAGAATAGTGGCGTGAGGCAGAGGAAGAGGACTCTTACCAGAGAGGGACATTTCCCAAATCTTGGCCACTTGCTGGCACGTGCGGATGGCAAACGAACATGTCGAAACCTCTCCCTGGAATTCTGCTCTGCTGAGGAAATAGCAGCCACTCCGCCAGTAGACTCTTGGATCCTGGAGACCCTAGGACTGAGAGACGTGGACACTATTGATCCAGACAGCAGCTATAGCAGCCCCACAGGTGACCCGAGACCACTTTTTACCTCGCCGGTTTCAAAAACCAATCTTGGAGACAGCTACAGTCCCACAGCCTTGGACAGCACAGCTAGCTACAGCCCGGATGTCAATTCAATACGTGAACTCACCAGTATCGTGGGCTCTTCTGGCAGCTTCAGCCAGAGTATGGACACCTGCACCTCTTACAGCGCATCAGCGAGCTCTAGTTCAGAGTTTTCAACTCTTGACCCATCTGTCCTCTACACAGTCTCGTCCTCGGGGTCGTCGGTTAGCGCTCTCCATAGCTCAAGCCCCCCAGAACACCTCACTCCTCCAAGGGCATCCTCCACTCCCCATCGTGCACAGGACTTTGGCTCAGAGCAGCACTACGATACTCTGAGCCGTGTCTCCTCCAGCCCAGCAGGGGTCAGCAGTGAGTTATTTTCCCCTCCACGTACCACGCGTAGCAGGACTGATCTGGCCTTTAGCATGTCCCTCAGCCCTCAAAACAGTGTAAAAACACACAGTTTCCCACAGGGACAAGCTTTCATACGCAAAGATGCACAAGGTGGATGGAACTTCACCTGGGTGCCCAAACAATGCTCCTAGTTCCTAAGATCTATATAAAGGATCTATATGGACAGTACTGTAGGAGGACAACTTTCACACCTTTATTCAGGTGAAACAGTTCAGGGAAAAATAATAACTTGTTGTGACATGTCCTCAACTGAAGAGGACTTTGAAGAATTGTACTAGGACAAAAAATATGGTGCCCCCTAGAGGCAGGAGGACTAATCTAGACACAGCGCCACTTGCTAAACCTGAATGTGTACATGACTTTGTGAGATGAAATAACTGTGATTTAAGAATCGCTGATGTTGCCAGTTGTGTTTCTGATGGAAATGTTTAGTTTGGTTTGATTGATCTGTGATTGACAAACACGCTTTGTTTGTCGTGATAGATGATAGACTTACAATAAATAATCGCTAACTGAATTATGCTAGTAATTAGAGTTGTGAGTATTTTGGTTCTCGTGAGTTGAAACAACTGAGCTTCTGAATGTTTTTGCAGATTTTGTAAGAGAAAGGTTTTACGATCTTTCCTATGTCTTTTCAGCTGCCTTGAAACAAACTCTGTTTCAAATTCATAAATACAAGGTGATAAATATACCGTACTGTGACTAGATTTTTTTTTTGTCATTCAAAAAAAAGGAGCATCCAACAGACACTCACAGATCCTTTACAAAATTTTCCATTCAAAAATAATCATTTTTGTTTTTTGACGCCCTACGACTTACCTACACATGAGATATAACCTGTCATTCTTATTCACACCTGTCACTACACCCCCCCCCCCCAGCCCCCCCAGCCCCCCCCCCACCCCCCCCCTCGCCCTTCCCTCGCTCCTTCCCTCCTTCTCTTTTTCTCTCCGTTACCAACTCTTTTTGCCTCTCCCGCCGCTCTAAAACAAAAGAGAGGGGACTGCTGGTCTCCTGAGAGACAACCGCCAAAAAAAAAAAAAAACACCTCCCTGCAGGTTACGATGGGCCGCTCCCCCTTGGGAGGTCTAACATGGGATATTCTGCCCCCTCCATCCCTCCCCTCGTTCCAGTTTCTCACTCCGTTCTCTCCCCCGAGGGAGCCCCGAGCCGGCGGGGAAAGTTGGGGTCTGGAGTTGGCCGTGGCGGGGCCCGAGCGAGTGGTCTATCTTTAATGACACGGTTAAACCCCCTGCAGATGTCCACCAGATTGAGCGGGCGAGTAGCGTAAAAGAGCTCGGAAACCTGCTGGATAACGGGGAGTGAGAGAGAAACAGAAAGAAAGAAAGAAAGAAAGAAAGAGAGAGAGGAAACAGAGAGTATATCTGTAACCTACCCTGTGAAATACTGCTGATACTGCAAAGGGGGTCATTAAGTGTCTGTTTAAACTGAAATTCAATACTCAGCCCTCTCCCGTCTCCAGAACTCTCTTCTCTCCTCTCGCTTTTGTCCTGAGGTCAGAAGCCTTCAGTCTGTTTCGCCAAAATAGAGGAACGATATTATTGAAGTGAAACAGATTACCCGAGGAGTACTAGAGTTGTTTAGAAAGATCCGGTATATGACCTGGTTTTTTACAGGTTAATGACAATCAAAAACAATGGCCTCTCAAGTGTAGAGAATAGAAAAAGAGAGGAAGTTCTTTGCTCATTCATTCGTTAAGAACAAAAGACTGGTATGCAGATATAGACTCAAAGTCTTCCTCAGACGGAGCTCTTTTTTTTGGGGGAGATGAATGGCTAAGAAACGGTCTAATCTGTAGCTCCTGTGGAGACAAACTGGATGTGAAATAGTTAATCGTGAACCAGCAGGAATGTTGTGATTGGTTATTCAGTTATTTATCATTGAACATTATGGTCAGAACCAACTTAGTGTAGTGACATGCTCTGAGGGCTATGATTAAGGAGGTAAAAGTATAAGGTAGGAATTTGGCGGGGGGGGGGGGGGGGGGTAGAGAGAGAGAGAGAGAAAGAGAGAGGGAAATGAGTGAGGGAGAATGTGACTGAGGAAAAGACTTATAGTCGCTAATTGTGTATGACTTAGACGTTTGTTGAAAGAGAGTTTGGTTTTGAGTTTGGGTTAGTTTTATGCAAGTGGAGGAAGGCTGTCACACAACACAGGTAAAGACTTAGGACGCAAACAGATTCCGTGTAATGAGTGACACTATAAACAGCACGAAAGATAAATAAAACATAAAACTAACAATGGTAATCCAAAAGTAAACAGTGAAATTAATAAAAAAAAAAAAAAAAAACAACCCAGGAGTGAAGAGGCTGTGAGATTAATGAGGAAAGGAGTCGGGTTTATGACTTTGCAAATACAAAGCAAGTGCACCACAGACTGAAGGACTCTCTGCAGTTAATTAAGAGGGAAGCTGTAGTGTTGACTTGAACTTGGACCAGTCAAATGGAAACTCAAAGCCAGTTTTAGCTCATTAACACAACCGGAGAGCAGGATAACGTAGGCATTATGATGGAAATGTTCTGATTGTCCCACTTCAGTTAAACTGGTAAAGTTTTGAGGGGTGATGATGTGAGTGAAGGGAAGTGAGGGGTAAAAACCAAAAGCCGTCTTTAATTTGTCTTCTGCTCCGGCATCTTTACCTAAAGCCAGGGTTTGCCCCCCTTTTTGACCTTTTAGACTCTGTGGTATGTGGAGTTCTGTAAATACATGTACATATGCATATACAAATCATTTAAAAGTCACTCTGACTTTGGGTTTGCACAGGAATGTCTACTGGTGACTGTCACTGAGATTCTTCTGAATAGGGTAAGGTGAGTGTAACATTAACAGTTTGACCACAAGCACAAAAGTTCAGGCCCGCACGCATGCACGCACACACACATGCGCACACACACACACACACACACACACACACACACACGCGCGCACACACACACACACACACAGGTTAAGTGGCTAATCATAAACTTTTAATGAGGGGGAAGAGAGTGGATCTTCCTCTCCTCCTCTCCCCTTCCAACATTTATTATCCTTCTTCAGTTATTACATATATACATATATATACACGCATACATATACATAAAATATCTGAATACATATCTATATATGTATGTGTGTGTCTGCATGTATGTGTGTCTGTGTCCGCATGTATGTGTGTGTGTGTGTGTGTGTGTGTGTGTTTTTCTTTGCAGGGCTGCACCGATGAGTTAAGATAAGCTTCAGTTGCCCCCACATGCTAATCGATTTAATAATATGGAATAAATGTGATAAATCTCAAATACATGTAATAAATCTCTGTTAATAAAGTGCCAGGCGTGAAAGAAAAGTATCATTAGAATGATAGAATGCTGGATCAGACCATGCGTTCCTGTCATAAAGATCAAGGTTTCGTCACAAAGGATCTTTGTCAGAACAAGGACAGAAATTAGGCTTGGATCCATCATCACCAGGGTATTGATCCTGACACTGTCAATAAATGACTGGACCATGAAACATCGTAAATGTACGCGAACTCTGCTCTCATGTGTGTATCCATTCCACTAACTTTAAAAAAGACACAGAACTCAAATTAATAATGACAAAGCAAAACGGTAACACTAAACAACAACAACAGCAACAACAACAACAACAACAAAAGCAGCCATTAGTACCCCTCACTATCGTGAACCATCACTCATGTCTGTCCACACAGGCAGCATTCTACCACCGGATCCAGAGTTTACTCATGACACATTACTTGATTAGTTCATTAACTAATTGATTGACAGCTGGTTATTCTCTACCTGTGTGCAAGGCTTTAGTGATGTATGGGGCTTAATGTATGGGGTAAAAGATTGACTGGGCAGACTGCTGTCTAATTAAGGATGCCCCCTGTTATCTGCAAGCCTAATTGGCTGCTGGTAATACATGATGTATAAGCGGCTGGCTGAACTGCAAATACCTCCAGGTTTAATGGTTAAAAGGCCTTTATGGTAGTAGGCTTGAATGATGAATAACCATGCTGGCATAGCTCCCCTCATCTCTCTTTAGAGCCAATTAAAAGACCCAGCACACAAACCCACACCAACACCGTGGTTACAGTTGCTATGGACATAGATAAAGAGTCTAATAGAATATTTTAACTGAACTTTTTGTTGTTGCTGCCGCCGCCGTCGGTGTTGTTTTCTGTAGCAAATTTGACGGTGCTTAACTGACTCCGAGAGGGTTCATGTGAGCCCTGATTGTGGATGATGTAACGACTTCATTGTTATTACAAATCGACACTGAACAGAATGAACACAGCTCTGGAAAGGTCTTGAAAACAATGCCCCCCCCTGAGGAACTGTAACACTGCGAGTGTGAAATAACTCTTAAATCAACTCTGTGCAACTTCAAGAAGACTCCAATCACAAATTTGAAATGTAAGTTGTCCGTAATTATAGAGACGGCTGGAACCCGAGCGAGTTTGATTGGGGAATGTGGACAGAGGACAGGGTGAGAAACTAAAGGTTGTAGGTGGAAAAGATTTAAAGGAGATTGTGAAACCCTGACGGGATTTTTATGTGCTCTAAAAGAACAGGGTGTAGTTTAAAGGTGGTGTAAAGAAACCCCATCCCCACCCCATCCTTTATACGATTTAACAAAATAATGAAATGATACACACTTGCACAGGGTCAGTTATTTACCTGTAAACATGTCACAAACAAGTTGTACACAAGAAAACCTGTCACAAACAGGTCATACATGAGAAAAGCTGGTTATTTACACTCTAGTGAAAAGACCTCAGACTTCAACACTTCATAGAGATCAAACAGTTGAGGGTGGCCAGACTGATTGGAGTGCCGCTTACGTTCACTCTTCACCAACAGGGGGAGCTCTGTCACAAGGCTCTTGTCAGATTTTGTACCTGGGAAGACTGCTATACTAAATGCAGGCTTATATGTGATTTAAGAAAGGCATGTGCTTAGAGTGGGTTTTCTGTTCCACATTGTGGGTTTTAGTGTTCCACAAATGAGAAATGGATAAATGGAAGGAACGGAAGGAGATCAGGACACTGAGACACCGCAACCAAAATACTGCAGCCCAGTGTGGTCGGGCAACTGCGATATGACGGTCACAAAACTCACGAGAATGGAAGAAGAAAGAAAAAAAAAAAAGAAAGGAGGAGGAAGAGATGATGTGGAAGAGAGGGATCGATGTTCTGATCACACCGTAACGTAGCCCTTATCAACAAAAACGGCACACAGTATACACCCAACCAGCGATATCTGAGAGAGAGGCTATCTCTACAGAGGAAATGCTGAGGTATTTGTGTAGCATTAAAACATGCTGAGGTAAACTAATGCATGCATTATCTTGGCGCCCTGTCGTTTTTTATGGGTCTTGGTTGTTATTGGGTTGTATGAGATTTACATTTAGATTTAGATTCAGATTTAGATTCAGATCTAGATTTAGATTCAGATCTAGATTTAGATTCAGATTTAGATTTAGATTCAGATTCAGATTCAGATTTAGATTCAGATTTACATTTACATTTACATTTAATTTGGCAGCACAGCTTCATACAAGTCAAACTCAACCTAGAGCGGTCAAGTATGAGGGGGGCCAAAAAAAAACAAAAAACAATTGAGAGGTTAAATCTTAGCAGTGACAGTGTGTAGTGTTCTGCTTCACAGATCAGATTGCCTGGGTCGCGTGGCGCGTGTGTCTGGAATGCGACTTGTCCGCATTACTCGACTTCTGACACTGCAGGGGAGCTGGAGTACAGTCACACATGACCGTTACAGCACGCGCACACACACACACACACGCACACGCACATGCACACGCACACGTGCACGCACACACACACACACACACGCACGCACACGCACACACACAGTCCTGTCTCACACAAATACCCAATCACACACAAACACACACACACACACACACACGCGCGCACACGCAAACACACACACACACACACGCACACACTCACACACACACAAACACACGCGTGCACACACTCACACACACACACACACACACACACACACACACACACACACACACACACACTCACCCAACATGCTAGATGCCAAACACACAGATAGTCCGTCACTACGTGATAAAATTCATTAGTTTTCTCTTTGAGTGACCATAATTTTGTTTCAAAAGATCCATCTTTGAATGTGAACACCTTATCTCTCTTCAATGTGTGTTTGTCGAAGGTTTACAACCAGGCATCAAAACAACCGAAGGTATTTACGGTTTGGTTTACAGTTTACAATTTGGCATTTCGCCGACGCTTTTCAACCAAAGCGGCTCACCATCAGCGCGCCAATCAGGTGAGTATTTGGGTCTTTGAGGAAAGGTATTTGGACAATTGCATTAATTACTGGAGGGTTAAATACACCTCTTGGCTTGCATCCAGGTCCAGACCGAAACATATTATTTGCATTTAGCTTTTTTTTCTTTCTTTTTTTTTTCTTGTTGGGGGCATCGGTTGTATTTGAACAGGTAACTGAACAGTGTGACATTTCACTGAGATAGACCTCAACTATTCAGCTGTCACTCAAACCGCTCAGCCCTCAACTGCCACTGTCTATCTGCAAAGGCAACAATGCTTCAGGATTTTAATGGTTACACGGGTGAGCAAACAATCAGCGAGACCACACACCAACATACACACACACACACACACACACACACACACTCGCACACACAGACACACACACACTCGCACACACAGACACACGCGCACGCACACACACATTACACACACAAAACACGCTGACGTTCCACTGTGACATCACTCAGCTCCGAGCGTCTTCCCCCATAAACCTCCTCCGCAATCACTTTTACAATGTCGCTAATGAAGCCTGTTATATAGATTAGCATGAGTCATCTTGGCTGTAATCTTTTTTTTTTTTTTTTTTTTTACTGTAACGAAAGGACACACACATAAAAAAAAAAAAACAATATGTAACCACAAAGCATGTTCCCCATGTGGGAAATGTTACAGTCCGACAGAGACAAGGACTAAGTGCTTGGCATTTGCGTAGACACACGCAAAGCACGGGTTCAAAACGCGCGCGCGCACACACACACACACACACACACACACACTTAAAAAGTCAGACTTTAATAAACAGTGATATCTTTATCTATGGACGGGTTCACAGCTCTTCCTGATTAGGAGTCTCAGGAAACGGAGGAGGAAATGGGGATGCAAATGACAGCCTGAGGAAAGTAAAGTTTTGAATGGTGAACTTCTTCACACATCTAAGATAAGAGCTTTTGTGTGTCCGTGTGTGTGTGTGTGTGTGTGTGTGTAAGACTAAAGAGGAAGAGTATATAAACATATGACAGATATGTGACATGAAAATCCCAAAACAGATTGAAACGCACTGTATATATTGATACAAGGCATTTTCTTCAGGCCAGACAGGCCCAAGGACGTTACAAAGTCAACTCTATCTCACGAGGTTTTCACGATCTTCATTTACATGGCGACACGGCGATACCGGCCTCGGAGCGCATATCTGGGATTCCTGTTTGGTTTAGAAAAAGTCTAAAGTTTATTGGAAATCCACGTTTTTGAATTTGCCTTGAGGGCGTTTTTCTGCTCTTACATTCAAACCCACTTCAGAATGCAGTCAGCCTTGCGTTGTTCTCAATTTATTCACAGCCTGAATCCCTGAGGTACGCCGACTGCCTCCGTAATTTCTGACTCTTTAGCAATTCTTAAAATTTATACCGCGTTACGTTTGTCAGGGGGACATCATCTGCCTTACACAACAAGCCCTCCGTGCATTTTTGCCCCAGAATCCAGCTCTCCTCACAACTCAACTCCTCCATCCCCCCCAGGCCTGTGAATCGGCCTGTGATTCCTCTGACAGGCATGAGAGCAAATTTCCCAAGGCACTTTGACAGGTGTGAACATATAACAGGTCAGAACACGGCCTATAGCAGCCTAGAGTCGAAGATGTCACAGAATATTCTAGAAATCACCTTGAGGCTTGTAGCATTCGCCAATTGCTCCTGGTGTTAAGCATACGGGTAATGTAATACATGACCGTGCGTGAGTGTTTCTGATAGACGCAGTTGGCTCCTGATGTCCTCCGTCACCCTAAAGGCCATTTCTCCTGTTTACCATGCCCCTCCTTAAAGCGTTGGTTTCTCCTGTTTACCATGGCCCTCCTCAAAGCTTTGGTTTCCTGTCCCAGTGATCTGAGATTGCTTCACAGATAAGGTTGCACCCACTGTAAACATGAACTTTGACCCTGTACATTCCCTTACTAGCACCTGTCTCGATGCTGATAGAGCAGAGAGTGTATGTGCACCTGCACAAGAGAGAGAGAGAGAGAGAGACAGACAGACAGACAGACAGACAAAGAGTGTGATGGTATCTGAGCTCACTGGCTACCCCCATAAACTAAAGCCCTCCATCTCACCAAAATTTACAGAGTTTATCAGCCTGACCTTTTAGAGCCTATAAGGAACTTTGTAACTTTGTGTATGTGTGTATGTGTGGTGTGTGTGTGTGTGTGTGTGTGTGTGCATGTGAGGGTGTGTGTGTGTAGGCATGTGTGTTTGTTGTGTGTATGTGCGTGACTATATAGGCATGTGTGTGAGTTTGTTTGTGTGAGTGTGTGTAGCTGTGTGTATGTGCATGAGTGTGTGTGGGTGAGTGTGTATGTGTGGTGTGGGTGTGTGTGTGTGTGAGTGTGTAGTTGTAGGCGTGTGTGGCTGTGTGTGTGTGTGTGTGTGCGCGTGCGTGCATGTGTGTGTGTGTGTGTGTGTATGTATGTGTGTGACTATAGTTTCTTTCTCATTTGCCTCAGTCACAGTTCACTGTGTTCTCTCACACATCTTTGCCTCACTTCAAAAGATTGGAAATTCAGTAAAGAACATTTAATGAAATACTTGATGTATGTAATGTGGCTTCAGAACACACTAATAGCTTTCATATAATGATTGACAGTCCTTTTATTTTCACGTGTGAGATAGACGACTTCGTTCTTTTTGTGGAAGAGCTTGTGATGAAACTGTAGTATGCGCCCCTAGTTCTAATGTTGGATGACTAGACCCCTCTAGTGGCCAAAAAATGAAACTGCACCATGTGTCAGTGGAAGGTTGTTACTCAAAAGGCCATCGGTTGGTCGCGCGTCTTTGCTCAAGTTAGTATTTGGTGATATGCTGGTGTATTCAATTTTAGATGCAAACATAAAGATATTTGGAGAGCGTTGCTATTGTCATGTTATTGACGTTTCTAAACCTTTCATTTTCAAGTCAGTTCAGTTCAGTTTAGTTCTACTCAGTTCAATTCGGTTTAACTGAAGTTCGTTTGAATATAACACTTTTTGCAATTAAAATGGTCTCAAAGCAGTTCTACAGAGCAGTTCTTAAACTCGCAGTGAGAAAGGCCAAGGCAACAGTAGCAAGGAAAAACTCCCTAAAACAAATCAAACAGGAGGAGGAGGCTTTGAGAGGAACCAAGACCCAAGACTCAGTAGGGGGAGCTCATGTTCCTCCGGATGAAATTTTATTACTGAGTTATTTTAAAAACACACTCAAATTTTAAAAACACATTCATTCATTTTATATATATATAATGTGTGTGTGTGTTGTGTGTGTGTGTTAGTGTGTAATTTGTTTTCTCTTCCGTCTGTTTAATTTCTTCAGGATGACAGATGGGGAGAACCCCTGGCTATTCATTAGAGGACCGTCAGAGTTCAGCCTGTTCTACCACAAGTTTTGCTACTAGACGAGAACGGTTGTCCTTCGCTGAGTTCGTGGCGGTTAAACATAATGTGTTAATTTACACCTGCCGGATAGTTCAACCCAGGGAGCGAAAAAGACCACTGCTGAGAAAAGAAAATGGGTTTACAAAAACACTGGAGCAAATTCAGCAAAATATTTTTTTCCTAACAGAGGGTTGAAAATCACAACAGAGACAGACCGTTGATTTGTTATCGTTTGTTTTCTATTTGCGACACTTCGCCATTTTTCCCACTAGAGGGCAATGTGTACACTTAGCATTTCAGTTACACTAGGAGGCACGAAGATGTCAAACCGGGTTAGACCATTTGATGACGTCTAAAGTGATGGTTTTGATCACGCTAATATCCGTATGTATTCTTGAATTTCTCATCATAGGTAACAAGTCTGTCTGGCCGAAACAAAACATATAAGGAAAAAATGCTCTTCCCAAGCGGCATCTCCGCTTGTCTTGACATGTTTAGACAGTGTCATATCCCTATGTTCCACTTCTTTGACTTGAAGTCAAAATTGTCAACCTCCTCACTTACCATTATATTCCACTGTGTGAGCTTCTAATCATGTTTTACTCGCCTGTGGCAGGAAAAGACCCTCTGAATCCTTCCTCTCTTTTACAGTCTCCCTTTGATTAATTGCATCCCTCTCTCCTGGCGGCTGCACCTCTCTCTCTCTCTCTCTCTCTCTCTCTCTCTCTCTCTTTCTTTCCTTCTTTCTTTCTGTTTGGACAGCCTTGGCAGTGTCAGCGCCGTAGGGATGCAGCGGTTAAGATCTAATAATGGCTGTAACACTAAATTAATTCTCTTTTAAAGACACACAGAAGACATTGCTCTCACATGAATGACCAAAGGGCATCATCATCATCTCTCTCTCTCTCTCTCACACACACACACACACACACACACACACAAACTCTCTCTCTTTCTCTCTGTCTCTCTCTCTCTCTCTCTCTGTGTGTGTGTGTGTGTGTGTGTGTGTGTGTGTGTGTGTGTGTGTGTGTGTGTGCGCGTGTGTGTGTGTGTCTTTTTCTCTCTTTTCCCTCTCCTCCCTTCTCTACACCCCTTCCCTTTCAGCTAAACCATTTTCATGTCCAGTAATCCTTCCTCTGCTCCTCCATGCCAGGGTTTCTCACTGCGAGGGATATTAAGATCACGCGGTGAAAAAGATAACACTATTTGTCTCCAGTAAAAAAATCTGGTGTTTTCTCTAAAAAAAAAAAAAAGAAAAGAGAAAAAAAGAAAAGATTCTCAGTAAAACCTTAGCAGTGATTAGCTCCACATTCAGGGTCCTGACATGCGTCAGACTGATACTCCACCCACCCCCGCTGCGTCTTCATCCTGTTAATTTGTTTTTTCTTTCGGAGGCCAGAAATGGCCTCTAGTGGATAAACCAGATTTAATTTAGATTATTGAGACACATGGGCTGAAGGGAGGACCAGCATGGGTGGAGGTGGCATTTTGCCCACTGTTGAATCTTTGCAGGATCTCAGCATTAAAGACTAAAGACTGCTTTTAGATATGCATTTCCCTCGTTGACCATAAAAGACACCGTATGCCATTTACAACACGCGAAATTATCGTTTGAAACATTAAAGGGCACCCTGACCGTGTTGAATAAGAGAAAGAGAAACAGGCCGTCACTTTTCTGTCTGTTGAGGATTTCATTTTAGAGGATCTTTGTTTTTTCAAAACGCTTGATGAATGAGCCAACGTTTGCATGTGGCTGAATGGTAAGTTTGTGTGGGGGACACTTTTACCTCTTAGTTCTTTCTAGAAAATGACAGCTTTGCTTGACGCTGTCAAGGGAATTCAGACTGCAGAGTCTGTAATGGAATTACTCCCCCAAACACCGATCACCACACACACACACACACACAAATACACGCATACATATACACACACACAAACACACACACACACACACCAAATAATGTACAACACAAAATGCACAGTTAAAGGCACACACACACACAAGCACACACACACACACCCCAAATGATGTACAATACACAATGCACAGTTAAAGACATACACAAACACACATGTACATACATATACTCACACATACGCACACACACACACGCAAACACAGACATACACAAAGAGTGAATTCTCTCAGCTGTGGATTAAGGGTTTACAGTAGACTATGGTCAGACTCCCTCTGGAACAACCTTTACTCCAAAAAATAATCTGTATATCTTTCTTTTATACTTTTTTAAGACAGATGAAGGAGAAGAGAGATGGGGCAGCTGCAAGGAAAGAGAAAAGCTCACAAAAAAAAGAAAAAGAAAAAGGATTTCATGTTTTTTTTTCTGACATTTGATTGGTTCTATGATGTGACACATTCCCGCCTGTCCGTCTCAGTTACTGCAACGGTGAGACGAGCGCAGAATCGGTGTTGACAGGACACAAAGACCACCAAGTACGCCCGCGAGGCAGCCGGCGAGCGCGATCTATTTGAGGAGAACTGTTTGTTCGTGTATTAATCAGCCGCTAACTCAATAGAATCTCTCTGCGCACAAAATACAAATCCATAAACATAACCATGCCTGATTACAGCAGTTAATGCCTCCTACATTATCATCTTGACATCATAATTATGTTTTGTACAATCACCCATTCACTCTAATAACGTTGTGACATCAAACAATAACAACAACCCCCCCCCCTTCTTAATCCTGTTAAGAAATCCTATATCTATATAGTCAGTGAAAAACACAACAACCCAGAGACAAATACAGAAAAAGAGGCCAGAGATCCTCCTTTGTCGCTATAATTAGTGTCCGGTACAACATGTTTTTATTTTCTTCATCTTTTTTTTTTTAAATACAAGAAATGCTTCAGTTAAACTTGAGGCAGATACATGAAAGTCCAAGAGTACATGAAAGTCCAAGCTCATCCATGTGTACTGAAATATGGCCGCTAAATCAAAGACACTAAAAATCCATGAGTCATAATCGGACAAGAAATATCGTCTTTGGGGCTGTATAGCTGAAAATGGACCACAACAACACACTAGCCAATGAAACTGTCTTTGACAACATATTTGAAGGTACAGGACAACAGTATCTTCTTAATATACCTAATAATTACACAATTATACAGCGTTTTAAATGAGGACAAATTGGGGAATATGATGTGGTGGATTGAAATGGTCATCTGTGAAAGGTCGTGTGTAATATTTTGTCACGGTCTGTGACAATGTCCCATTTTTTTTATCCAGGAACACTGTCGTTTATCCTGCATATTTCTAATGCGCGCGCAGTCAGCCCCTACTGTGCGCGCTCCTGGGCTACCCTCCCTTGCGAGAGCGCGCTAGGATGCGAGTGAGAGCTACTGTTTGTATTGTGAGAGGGAGCGTAGCACAGAGTAACTGAGGGTCGAGCGGTGTGAGCTTTGACACCAAAATAACGGGACCAGCTTTCAATGCATCGAGTGACAATATGTGCTTTACGGCTACACCTGTTTTGAAGATCACTAACAACTAGGATAATAGGTAAGCTTGCGTGTTTACATTGCACTGTGAAATACGATTTATTACCTACTTGTTTGGATTCATTGCAGATATCCGAGCGAATGTTCAGAACTTAGTCGTTTGTCACAGTTTTGATAACGAGCGTTATTAGAAGTTTCAACAGCGGACAAGTTTGTTGAAATGAACTGAATAGGTATTCTGGCCAGAGTGGCATGTAGGCTACACCGCTTTCTAACCTCACGCAAACTGCTCGTCTCACGGGCGCATGCATGTTCCAAATGCTCCTTAAAACATCACTACACATCCGTGTTGTACTTGAGCTTTTCGGGAACAATAATAATAATAATAATAATAATAATAATAATAATAATTCGTTTACAGTATTACGCATTTTGTATTGTTTGTAATTTGTGCTGTTGTGTTTATTAAAACAAGTATTTCTTTTTCCTTACTTAAGAAAGTTGTAAGTGGTTTTGTTGACGCAGACCTGCGATACATGTATATGTTGTCTTGGCACATCACAGAATGGTTTCCCTGCTTGCGTACAGTTCTGATGGCGAAGATTACAGTGGGCTTTTGCCCATAGTTGGTTGTATGCCTTGGCGATCATGAACTGCAGAAGACTTAGCCTACAGGAGGCAATGAACACAGTGTAACTGATCCAAACGACCTCCCCATATGAAGCTGGCTGCGAGTTTTCCATTTATTTGGATCGAACGAAGTCTTATTTAATCGTCCATTTAGGCTATCCATTTAAAATCCCAGAAACACTGTTTTTAGATTATGACTGAGATTCTCAGCATCGGTAAAGTACAAGCATTAGTAATGTAAACTGTGCGTTCGCTGCTTGTGTAGTAAGATGGGAAGCCATTATCTTATAGACTTTGGTCTGCGTAAAATGTAATTTGCCTGAGATTGGGTAATCAATTATCCATTTTAAAGTAGCGTACAACGTATTTTACACTCAGAGTGGGACGCGTGGGGGGATTTGATGAGATTTCGAGAGGTGGCGGGATTCACCACAGTGAGGGCTTTCCTCTGCTAAGCAATTTTCCGCAAATGGGATTTCCCTACCTCCCCATGTTAAATCTGAAAGGCAATAATTTACAGTGTGCAGGACTGCCGGATAGCGGCTGTAATCGCCGGCAGTTCGTTGTATTCCCCACAGTAGCCCATTACAAACATGACATAAGCCAAATGATCTCTTCTGAGAGTTTGAAAATATTTATGTTCTTTTCGTTACGAAATATTATACGTAATTGCGTGTAAAACCGCTTTTAAAGCGCAGGGAACCGGGGGAGAGCGATTCGTTGTCTTTAAAGTGTGTTCTCAGGTGTAGATGCATCCACGAAGAATCCAACACGAACAGTGACACTCCAGCAGGATTCACCTTTAACAGATGCATCAACACGCCATCTGTTTGCCTGCTGTTTGTGACTCTAATACCATTCGACGATCAATCGTTTTCATTCGATCACCAAGGGATCTTAAAACCTCTGCAGTTCTGCGAAGAGCGATGGAAGTCAGTTCAATTTCAGAATGCTTTCAACTACTTCACAGCCACAGTTCACAAATCAAACAATTCACTAGCCTGATTGGGTGAAATAAATTGGCTCTGACGCTCGTGAGATGGATATTTAGTAAAGGCTGAGGTCGTATGTGCGTTGTGAATAACTAAAGAGATGAGGTTTCATTGCTGTGAAACACTAGAAAACATGCTGTCTGGCTCTTTTGTTTGAGGGGAGAGTGAGTGAGTCGTAGCACTTGAGAGAGAGACAGAGAGAGAGAGAGACAGAGAGAGAGAGACAGAGAGGGGGGGGGGGTTAAGTCTGAAGAAGCGCTCCACTGCAGCACTCTTACAGTATCAGTCAGAGACAGACATACCCCCATTCAGAGTACATAATGCTCTCTCCCCTACTAACAAATATGTGTATGTGTGTGTGTGTGTGTGTGTGTGTGTGTGTGTGCGCGTGCGTGCGTGTGCGTGTGAGTGTGAGGGGATTAACACACTGTGTTTGGTTTCATCTGTATCTGAGCATCTGTATCTTTGCATTTATGTTAATGAGTGAATACATGCGGCATAATGATTTTGTGCTTACTGGAGTGAGAATATGGGTATGTGCACGACTGAGTGCGTCTCTGGTATATTAATAGATTTGTGAATGACTAGCATGCTCAAGTATTTTTTTGTTCAGGTGGCACGCTGCACCTCAAGATCCGCACCGAGGAAATATTGAATTCTTGATAGAGGAGTTGATGGGGCGTACTTACACTAATTAGATGTGACTTTTATCTCTTATACAAAGAAGATTGGATTTCCAAGCGTCTTGTTCTCTGTTGCCTGTTTTTTATTTGTAGTAATATTCTTCTCCGCTGTGCCCAAAAAAACCTATGTATTAATATTTATGAGGACTTTAATGCAGCACGGACGGTGTACAAGGACCAGACTGTCACGAGCAGAGACAGATTAATAGTGTCTCTGTGCGACAGTGAACCAGATCCCAGGGTTTATCTGTCGGTCAAGAGAGAAAGAGAGAGAGAGAGAGAGAGAGAGAGAGAGAGAGAGAATCCTGGTCTATAATCACAGGTCTCAGTTTGCTCTCCTGTCACACCTATGCTATATGGTGAAATACCCGAGATCCCCTCCCCTTATCATTCCAACACACAGAGACCCCAAAAGCAGTCCAAGTATATGATCCACATGCCCCTGTTGACCCAGTGAATTCAATGTGAGGTGACTAATGAAAACATACAATCGTGTCCGGTCATCGATCCAGACAGAAAACTCCACAGCTGTTGTTAAATGTAAATTAAAAAAACATTTGCTTCTGATTCTTGTTTGGATACGGTCAGAATGTTTCGTTTAGTCTCTGACAGCTTAAAAGTTGTCTTGAATTTTATAACGGGTTATATCAGCGCTCACACTGAATAACTTGTGGAGAATAATAAGGAACACGCAGCCTGCTGCCATGGCATCTAATTTACACTCACGCCCAATCCCCAACTGCTCCCGCCTACATGTTCCCATTGGCTAGAGTCCAGACTCTGTGGTAGCAGGTGTCGTCCAGTTGGCTGATTCATCTGTCGTCATGACGGGGGCTCCTCTCTCTGCTGTGCATAACGTTCATCTCCCAGCCCTTTCTTCCATGAACGTGCCTGGTTGTGGAAGATGCAGGCTTCCGGAAACATCCGGATCCAAACCGCTGACCTGTGAAATTAGGGGCCCCTGAACTACAAACAAGCTTATTTTAGGCCGAATCCGTAGCTCAAACTCACGTCTGGCTCTTTATGTGTTAATAGTGCCTCGACCAATCCGATTCACTGATGCTCTTTGAATTTTTTTTTTTTTTTTTTACAACATTCAGCTGTATTGAAACAGCACTCTCAAGGCCACACAGTCAATATACTAATGTTGAGTAAACACTGAAAGTGTTTTATTGTTCCAGAAACACTCTCAGGAATCATTTAAAACTGCATAATTTGACCTTCAGTTTCTCAGTCGAAGAATAAAAGTTGGTTTGTTTTGAGGTGTTTTTTGGCCAAACCATATTTCATTTAGTCCAGGAATTTCTTTGATCTTTGTCAAAGACATCAGTCTCTGCGAGATAAACAAACAAACAAACAAAAAAACAAAAACAAAAAAAATCATCACAACATTCCATATAGTCACATAGTATGAATCGATGACAGATCAGCATTGAATTTACTTTCTTTTTTTCCCGTCTGGTATTTAAAATTCTTTTGATTTCTTTCTAACCTGTCTCGTTGCCTCTGTGGTACAGGGCAAAGTTCAGTGTCCTTGTGACCATGGATGGGGTGTTTAGTGCAGGGAAGCCCTCACGGGGTCACACCAGGGCTCGCTTGGGTAAAGCCTCATTGTTTTTTGGGGGGGGGGGGGGGGTGTCAGCTTTGAAAATAAAGCTAAAGGGGGTTATTATTATCCTAGCACTGTGACAGCGCAAACATTTGCCCCCTGTGCAGAGACAACAACCCTCAGTCTATCTCCCCCTTTCTCTCTCTCTCTCTCTTTTTCATGTCGTGAACGAGTGTTTTGTGTCCTCTCTTTCTCTGTCTCTCTCTCCACTTAGCCTAGAGCTTTGTTGAAGCGAACTGTTTGTGCGCTCTCTCTCTCTCTCTCTCTCTCACTCTCTCTAACGCTCTCTTTATGACGAGGCTAAAAATCCTGACCGTGCTAACCGATGCCAGCCTGCTTAGTGCAGCCCTTTTTGTAACCACCTGGCTTTCCATGAGAAGAGCAGTGATTTTCTCTGAGGAGATGGCCAGAAAAAGGTTGGCTGAGTGAGAACGGGGAGGCGGGGGCGGGGGTGGGCGGGTTGGTATGGGGGTTGGGGGGGGGGGGGTGTATCTCCAGGGCTGCTCAGTTACAAATCCATTAGTGTCAGACATTATCTTCAGTCATTCTGAGCCGGGGAAAGGGGACGTCTGGTCAGATTCCAGGCTTTAAGATGCTTAGACTCGTGTCATTACTACTTTCATAAGTTCTGGAGAAGTTCTTTCCTCAGGTGCTTGCTCAGAGATTATAATTGGGGGTTATTACTTGTTTACATCAGCAAAAGCAAGTTCATCAACTTGCTGACACACTGATAATTAAAAAAAAAAAAAAAACTCACAGAGTTTAAGTTTAAAGTAAACACAAACCAAAAAAAAAAAAAACCCCTCACAGTGTACCTCTGGTGAGTGCTAAGCAATGTTTCAGCCTGACAGAACCTGTCAGTGTTGGTCTACTGGCTCTCCAGATGCACTCTGGGTCTCCGTGCCAGCACTTTGGCACAGCAGGGCACAGGGCATAACAACCCTGTCAGCCCTGGTTACCGTGGTGTCACTGTGGCTCACTGCATAAGGCAGAGGAAAAAGAGAGAGAGAAGGGGAGAAAGAAAGAGAGAGAAAGAGCAGGGGAGAGACAACAAAAGAGAGAAAGAGAAGGATGGAGAGAGAGAGAAAGAGAGAGGGAGAGAGAAGCACAGAGAGAGAGAGAGAGATTCTTGGTGGTAAAGAGAGAGAGAAACAGTGGGAGAGACAGAGACAGAGACAGAGAGAGAGAGAGAGAGAGACAGAGGAAGAGACCAGGGAAACACTCTCCACTGTCTGCCACCCCCTGCATTATTTCATGTGAGAGCATAATCAGGCTGTGTGATCTCCACCATGGGAGGTGTCAAACTCTCCTGAGAGGAGCAGGGAGCACAATCCGTTCTGCTGTCTCCTCCTCTGCATCGCACTGACACTGACCAAACTCCACGCAAGCACCTGTGTATCTTACAAAAGTCATCTAACAAAAGATGACTGACTCTGTGTGTGTTTGTGTGTGTGTGTGTGTGTGTGTGTTACAGGCAATGGACCTTCATCTCGGTGTGTAACCTATATTTGAAATGTTGTGGGTAGTTGTGGTTCACTTCTCTCAAGTGTCAGGTCTTTTCTCCTCTTTTACCGATTTCCTTTCCCTTTCTGAATTCATCTGTTTCCAGTTGTCACTCTAACACTCTAACATCTATTAGCTTGACATGCACACATACACATACACATACACGCGCGCGCACACACACACACACACACACAGACACACACAAGTGCTCGGTGATGGGCGATGATGCATCTCAGAGCAAAAAACCAAAATGAACTGATGAGTACGGAGAGTGACAGGATGTGGGGAGGACTAACCCCCCCCCCCCCGAACCTTCAGACTCTCCTCAGACCTAAAGAACTTTTGACACACACACTGACAGGTCGCTCACCAGAGCTTCAGCAAGCACCACGCCGCCCGAAAACGCCCGAGATACACAGCTCACCACCACCACCACCACCACGGGAACTTTAATATTTAACCAGCAGACAAGTGAAACTATCTCAGTGTCTCAGTGACTCGTTTACAGGTAACTGCCACAATGACGGAAACCCTTGGGTGAATGGGAGATACAAAGTATGTTGAAGGGCTGTGGTCCAGCACGTTTGGATTCTGAGTTGACTGAGCCGGCGTAGTAATTATTTTGACCTCCATGGCTAGAAGAAGAGATCTCAGGAAGTGATAGCTGATTTTTTTTTTTTTTTTGATATGTTTTTTAGACAAAGACTGCTCTAGTTTCTTAAGTTTCTTAAGGCATAATCGTAACGAAGAGGAAGGTTGGCGTGGGAAGTCTGAAGGAAAATCGTCGTTAGACAAGGTCTTTGGATGTGGTCACCTGTGGTTGAAAAAGCAGGCTTCTTAAGGGCGATGTCCATGCGTTGGTTTGACGTTAAAGGCTAAACAAATCAACAGGTCTGAGTCATTTGATGGCAAATGTCAATCCAGGCCTTAGGCAGGCCGTTTTTATTAAGAGCAGACTGTCCAGAACTTCAAGGAGAGCAATACTCCAGTCAGATTGTAGAGTGTAAACCTGTTACTGCAACAAACAAACAAACAAACAAATATATTTGCAAGTGTTAAGAACATTTGAGCTACCGACTGAGTGCACAGTCATGGTGCGCAGTCACCTGGTCAGGCGTGATCCCCATCCCCAAGGACGACTTCAACACGTGGGCGAGAAAACTACAGGTTTAAGAGCTAAATTCTCGTGGTGGAAGGTTCTGGTGATTCTGTTGTGGTGTGGGGTACATTGTCCTGACATGGTTAAGGTCACTCAGCTCCATTGAAAGGAAAGTAAACACCAGTAATTGTAAAGCTTACCACAAGGTTGAGCATGTCTGACTGGACATTTGATGAGTCATTTGGTGAACCCCTAGTTGAAGACCCCCTGGTCTAAATCGTCCTGCCATGGTAGTATTGATCTGTAAATCCCAACTCAAATGAATATTTATGGTGGTAGAGACAGCATTTTCAGCCCTCACCAGCGAAATGGTCAATCATGGGATTTCTCTCGGAACAATAGATGCTTGCACAGAAGCCTATAGAATGCGTGCTAAGGTATTTTAAGGCTGTCATGGAAACACTTCTGCTTTGTTTTTAAATAGAGTTTCGCTCAATAACCATGTTTCGTACAGGAGTTCACGATGAGAAATGGTGTCATTTTTAGAATGCAGTCTTAATACCAGCATTAACCGCTATATCACACGTCACACAGTAAAACTTTGTCCCTGGTGACTTCACAGATTTATTATAATCATTTCTACTCATAATTAAGTCATTTCAGGCCTAGCGTATTCCCAGTCTGACTCTCTCTCACACACACACACACACACACACACACCCTGTATAACCATGACTATAGGGTCACACATAATATTATCCTGTAATAAGAGAACAATCTGTTTGTCACAAGCAAAGCCCCCCCATGTGGCCCTCTAGTCCTAAAGTCTGTGTGTGCTAATTGACTAGTTTCTTCTTCAACACTTAACTCACTCAGCGTTGCAAAACTGCAGTGTGCCCAAGAGATCAATTATATCCTCCAGTATAACGTAGGGGGTTCAGTGTCAGTTAGATTAACAAAGATTTAAAGCTGCCTTCGTTGTCAAATATTTGAGATCTGAGATTATCCGTTTAATTTACGGCCTTACCATTCCTTTTCTCATCCGTCCATTGGTTTTACTCTTTCGATCGATTTTTTTTTTTTTTCCCTCTTGATCCATTCGGCTCGGTTCAATCGTCTCGGACCGGGGCGGAGCGTCGGCGCGAAAAAAAAAAAGGAGCCAGACCAGAGCAGGAGACGTCAGCGCATCGAGCCCTCGCTCAAAGGCCGACACCTGACTCGCCGAGCAACACTGAGTCGCCGCCCGCTTAATCGGCGACTTGCGAAAAGGACGCGACGCGGCCTTTCCTGTTCCACTTAAGATAACGAGATTCTCCGCAGCTCTCTGAGACAATCTCAATCACCGCTGTCAGGAGCTCCATTTATTTGCCTCTATTAGATTTCACCCAATATTCCTGCTGACAGCTGGCCCAGGGGTGGGGTGGGGGGAGGGGGATAGGGGGGGGGGGGGTGTTTTGGTGGGTGGGTGTGCTGAGCTGTGCGGCATAGACGGACATCGGCAAAGAACTTACATAAACCACCATCTGGTTTTAGACTGGGAAGTGAAGCCTCTTCTGTTCCTCTCCATCATCTGTTCGCTTGCTTTCACACTCATCTTTTCCTGTCATATCGACGCTCTTTTTTTCACCTCTCTCTCTCTCTCTCTTTCTCTCTCTCTCTCTCTCTCTCTCTCTGTCTCTCTCTCTTTCTTTCTCTCTCTCGCTCTCTCTCATTATTATTTTTTTTTTCTTTCAAATGCTTCCCCGGGGGATAAATGTCATTCAGATATTTTATTATGTACATTGTTCTTTTTTTTCCCCTCTCCATCATCTTCCTGTCGTGAGAATCACTTTTCTCAGCGTTCATTCGCTCGCGCTCAGTGCTTAACCTGAGTTGCCCTGGTTTTACACGGACAGGATGAGTTTGAATTTCCATAACCACTGAACTGAGGTTCAGTGTCGCGCTCTAGTTCAGAGCATGAGAACTATTAGCAAATTGTTTGCAGATCTTATAATCTCTCTCACTCTCTCTCTCTCTCACACACACACACACACACACACGTACAAATAAATTGTACAAGCCCCAGTGAGGGAAGGAAACAAATTAGCTGAATACATACAATTAACACCAGACTGTGCCCCCCCCCAGAAATCCACAGGCTCTTATCAATTGTGCTCTGTCTATAGTCAGTCCATGCTTGTGAAACATGTCTCTTTCTCTCTCTCTCTCTCTCTCTCGCTCTCTCTGTCTCTTTCTCTCTCTCTCTCTTTTTGATTACCTCAGCCACTTCAAAGCAGCACCATAAAGTGGGTGCCACACAAATTTTGCCACCTATCTCTCCTCTGTTTCTGCTGACTTTTTTTACCCCATCTTACCGCATGAGTAATCCCTCTATTAGGGCTATCGAACCATGTGGACTCTCTTTACAGCTTAGTGATTAAGAAGTGAGGGAGAGAGGCTTTGTGAAATACTCAGAGAAGAAATTATCAGCCCTGCATGTTATCACGGAACAGGGAGCGCGGGGAAAGAATTAAAGAAAGAGTTAAAACATTATTACTGTTTTACACATGGAATGTCTGCCCACTCACTATGGCCAGCTGCAAACATAGGATTCAGCGTTTATAAATGTTTAACAACCAGATAAAGAGATTTTAATTACTGCATTGCTCATTATTGTATGGTTTTAGCCAATGGCTACACATCGTTTGGACTTGGAGTTGGATGTTAGGCTCAGAGTCGTTTGGATATTATGCAAAGTGTATGGGGTTTTTTGATGTTGCTGTTGTTGTTGTTGTTGTTGTTTTCTAGCATTATATATTACAGGCCGATATTCTAACTACAGAAATAAAATGATAATTGTTATTGGGGGTTTTTTTCTCAAACTGTGCTGAGCTCTCATGCTGACGTGACTGACACAGGGCCGCCGCACCTTGGTAAATTTTCACTGGACCCTGAATATCACGAGGGGAAAACGTCCGTTTACTGCCGTAGCCGAGGAGCGAGTGCTCTGTAGTCAACTGTTACAAAAGCAGCGATTGCAAAAAAAGGCAGCGTTACACGGTCAGCGGGGACGCCACCTGATTTGTGTTCTCTTGGCTGGTTAGTATCCGTCGGGCAAGATCAAAAAACCGAGCTTGACTCTACAGTTATTTCCCAGAGTAAAAAAAAAAAAGAAAAAGAAAATTACATAACAGCGTAACCTCTGACATAATATTACAGAGATGGAATTAAAGCGGCGGATTGTTCAGTCTGCGATAATAGGTCAGGTGGTGACTAATGTGTGCGCAGGTATCCAGGTGTGGTTGTTTTACGGTTTAAGATAATGAGTTCCTCTCTCTTGTAGCCAGATTGGATCCCATGGCGCTCACTCTTAGAATAAAGCACAGAGATACACTCCCTGTGGGACAAGACTTTTCACATCTCCCGTGCAACTGTTAATAAACCCAGAGACTGCATGGCTTTACTCGACATCTCTCTCTCTCTCTCTCTCTTGCACGCTAAAGCACCTACTGTGAACATGGTCTTTTTTTTTTTTATTTATATCGTCAAAGAAAAGATGAAAGAACAGAATTAACAGAATGCTGTTCTTTAGGTCACATTTAGCTGTTTATGATACCTCAGACTGAATCAGTTTTACTGTATCCACGGCGAATGCAACACCTGCTCATTAAAAAAAAGAACAAAAAAACAAGCAAAAAAAAAATACAAAATATGGCAGCTCATCAGATGGTATTTATTTTGGCATCAAAGTGTCAGTGCCCAGATGCTATCAGCAAATGTTCCTGGCGTTATAAACTGCATTGTGCTTCCAAATACTACACAAGCGTAACATTTTTTGCTTGGTTTTGTAAATGAAATTTTCACTCACGTTTTGCTTCTGTGTTTGATATTGTTATAGTTGTTGGTTTGATGTTATGAATGATGTTGGCAGGACTGTGCGAGCATTCTGCCAGGCAACTCCTGTAATTTTCATAATGTGATAATCATATCAATATCTGACAACTTGGTCATCATTCAAGATGTTATATCCTGTAACATTTGGCCAGCTTGTCCGTCATTCACACAGCTCCATTCATACAACTCCCGATACCTCAAACCAATCCCATATCTCCATACTGCATATTGACACGCCTCTGGTTTTAAACCCAGCATCGGTTCAGTGTTTTCAGCTTATTCCCTCTGCACCTCACCTTTTAACTCACGCCCAGTTCATCCGCTATTACCTCTTTCATTTCACCCCACGTTCACCCTATTCTGTCACTCTTTCATCTGGATCCTACTGACACACCCCCCCCCCCCGGCCCCTCCCCATACACGCTCTGCTCACTTCACACACAGAAGAATTCCATAAAGATTCATGTTGCGTGACCTATCGATCTTCAGCGTCATGCAGCCTCATAACGTGGCGGTTCATAAACCCTATGAATGAATGAAATGGATAAGATGTCTCCAGATATTTATCTCTCCATCCTTATCAACGCCCCCCCCCCCCCCCCCCCCCCCCACCTCACTCAATCCATCGCCCTCGTCCTCCACTAAATCGTCTCGGCCATTCCGAGCAGCCAAATAAATTGAAAGCAAAAGCCTCGTCGGGTTTTTTTTGGTTTTTTGGCGTTCCACAGCAAATAATTCGTTAAATTAATGGAGCGATGCTTTTATTGAATTCGGATGTCGATATTTTACTTCTCAGCTTTTGCTGATTTGGAGGGGGGGGGGGGGGGGGGGGGAGTTCTTTTTTTTTTTCGTTCTTTAATCGAGCGAACAGATGGGAGGATGGGAGCCGTTTGCCACAGATGTTTGTGCTGTGCTGCGTATTCCGTTCATGATCTGTATGAATGGTTTTTATTGAAGTGACCGACGCCAGGGTTTTTTTTGGCACCAGCTAACGTTTGTGGGAATTACGCCGAGTCACTCTGGCAGCGAGGTGTAGCCGCGTTCCCGTTGTGTGATGCATTGTCAGGGTGTTGTGCCAGAAGTTGTAAAAAAACAAAACAAAACCCCCCTCTACACATTCAAACAGACACGTGCTTGCGCATGCATGCACGCACACACACGCACGCGCATAGACGCACACACAGACTCACACACACACACACACACACACACACACAAACTCTCTCTCTCTCTCTCTCTGTCTCTCTCTCTTTCCCTCTCTCTCTGTCTCTCACACACACCACACACACACACACACGTACACACACACACACACAAACACACACACATATGCACACACACGAACAAAAAGCAAACAAGCTACTCAGACTCTTTTATATTTATAATTATTTTTGTGCTCAGGGTCCTTGGATGTCCCTGGAGGGTTTTTCTGTTCAAAACCTCGTTTTCTTCTCTGTTTATATTTCAAATCTGTTTTGACTCACATTATAAGTATCTTTCTGTATTCTCTCATCAGTGCTAAATGTAACATCTGTATTCATAAAAAAAACAATGTTCAAGAAGCCTTGAAATACAGGGAACAAGTCCAAAAACAGCCTTGGAGATGTCGAAAACACGCCGCTGGTGTCTCTCTTAAATAAATAAAATAAGCATATAAATAAAGAGAGAAAGAACACCAAAAAAAACGCTTTAAGGGTGAGGTACAACCCACAGTTCTACAGTGAGGGCCAAATTTAGAAGCAGATGAAAATATGGTAAAACATTACGCTGACATCAGTGATGTGTAGGAAGAAAAAGAACTCTTTTAGAAAAGCTTTAAAATTGTCATAGTTACAAAGCGTTTCGCAATTCTTTCTTTCTTTCTCAACACTATTTTCTCTCTTTAGCCGTGTCCATCCCAGTTAGAGTCCTCAGGTAATCGCTGATTTGTAATAGCAAGAAAACTGGTCAAGTGTGAAGCAATGGTTACACAGTGTCCTTTTCTCGCTCTCTCTCTCTCTCTCTCTCTCTCTCTCTCTCTTTCTCATCCAGTGCTCTAAGATGTCACATAAAATCAGTGAGCAAAGAGGGCTTGTTTTCATGCCTCTGTATTAGTCATTCTCAACTATGAACAGCAGTAGATTAATATATAATTCTCTCCTTAGTTTCATTTAAAAATGCAGTTGCTGAGGTGTCATGCATAGGTAGGAGAGTGAGCGGGAGAGAGAGAGAAAGAGAGAGAGATCAATACTGAAACACAATGTGCTTCATCTCTTCTGAAAGTGTTTAAAACTTTAAAACCTCAGTGTTTTCAAACGAGTTCTTCTGGTCTTTCTGTATTTCTGAAATCGTATTGGTTACTACAGCACAAATGTGCATTTGTCAACAGACGAGAGCAAGGTCTTAGAGTCAAGTAGGGGACAGAAAGATGACATTCATTCACTCACTAACACACAGACACACGCATACATCTCTCTCTCTCTCGCTCGCTCTTTGTCTCTCTCTCTCTCTCTCTCTCTCTCTCTCTTTCTCTCTTTCATGTTTGCTTTGAACACACAGACTCTCTCTACCAAACATAAATATGGTTGAAAGAGTGTGACAGGGTTTGTTCAGGGTGGAGGGACTGGTGGCCAGGAGAAACAGCAGAAACAGCAGGAGTGGATACCGAGCTGCTGTTAGCTCTCATCTCCGTCTGCCTTTCCACTGTCAGCAGCTGGGCCGGTCATGCACCTGCTCCAACAAGAGCAATGTGAGCTGTCACCGACACGCTCCCTGCTCGCCACGGACTCACGACACACTGAGACAACACACTCACACACACACACACACACACACACACACACACGCACGTATACACATGCATTCACACTCACACAGTACATTTTCTCTGCCTCTTCGTGGTCCGGAAACCTCCTGTTTTCGACACTCAAGCTCTCTCTCTCTCTCTTTCTTTTTTTTTTTCTCCCTCTCTTTTTCTGTTTTCTTACTGTTTTTTTTAACCAGAGAGACATTGCAGCGAAGTATGAAGAAATAGCCTATCTATGTCTCTCATTCTCTCACTAATTTCCTTTTTCTACTTTTACTTTTCTGTAAGGGGAAATTTGGAGTCCCCTGTAATGAGAGTTGCTAAGTCTCAGAGACAAGGAAAATTCAGATGTGATGAATCATTTCTCCTTTATTAGATGATCATGAGAGAATTAAACCTCAGAGATGAAGTGCGGTTCTCACTGAGGTTAAGGAGTGCAGAGCTTTTCATACAGTAAGACAAACAAGTCCAAGGACATGTGTGGGGGTTTATAAGATAACTTTTCCCATGGAGCACAGGATACTTGGTGTTCGCTCCCAGGTGTTACAGACACACAGAGGCCTTGTCTCCTCCATAATAAATGATCATCGTTCTAACGCACAGATACATTTTACAGCGTGTAATAATTAAGCAAGCACAGGTCCCTGTAATATTAATACTTCGTCGTGACAATAGTCATGAGACATATTTTCCCTCTAAAAGTTACAGTCATAATGCAAGGCGATATTTTTCCCACATTTCTCTCTCTCTCTCTCTCACACACACACACACACACACACTCACTCTCACTCTCCTGCTCTCTCTTTCTCTCTACCTCTTTCTCTCTATGTGTCTCCAAATGAAAATGTGTTGGGTGTTGAAAGGAATGGAAAGATCAGAAATAAACAGAGAAGAGGCGGCAGGTGGGAGGGAGGGGGGTTTATCGAAGAGGAAGAAGAGTAAATGCCCATCCACATTCTGGCCCCTCAGTTAATCAGTGTGGAATCAATATGAAACCCTTCAGACGAGTCGTGGAATCCTATTTCATCTTGAGCACGTTCACAGACATCGACATAGTAAGCTGTTTCAAAGTCAGAAGCGGTGTGACGTTTTGCCTGTCCGCAGAGTCAGCACCTAGCGTAATGAGAAACATAGCTTTTACCGTTGGAAGAAAAATAAATAAATACATTTAAAAAAAGCTTTGGTTTCAAGAAACTGAGCAATGGTCATGATATTTATCATCTTCGTCTAATGGGCAAAATGAACGGAAAAACGTGACATGATTACGAGAGAAGATTTTTCTGTATTCAAGTTGTCTCGAGTGATGTCGCTAGCAGGCTTGCCGTTTGATAACGCTAACTTAATGCAAAGGACATTTCTTGACATAGGGGAGGAGTCAAAACGCAGAGAACAGGGTAGATTTCAGCGAGCCAAAGCTCCAAAAAGATGACTCGAGGGTTAATTCGACATTATGCATTCAGGCGAAGACAACGTTGGATCTATATAAGCTTTACAAAAAAAAAAATCTTTAAAATCAATACCTGTCTTCTTAAAATAAACAGCGGCGGACGGGGCCACTCGTTTTTCATGAGGTTTCTAAACATCCAGAACATTTTCCTATTTTGCTATTGGTCTCGCTCAGCACGCGAACAATTGCTTTTTTGTTTACGAGATGTGTGTCAAAGCCTCAGGACTGGACTTAATCTAGGGGAGAACATCTGCAGACAAACCACCTCTGCCACAGGAAATAGGCATCAGGAGAATCTGGTCTGAGCGGTCAGAACCTGTTTGGTCGACTCTGTTACAGATCTTTTTATTTTGTTAGAAATTAATTTAGACAAAATAGGGTGAATGCGCTCAATTTCCAATTGATGTTAAAACGTGTTAAAACTCCAGGTAATGTTAAAAATAAATAAATAAATACATACATACATAAAAATGCCAGAGCCTGAACTTGTTTGCGCCTGCAATATGGGAATAGAAAATGACTTAAGAAGGAGGTATTTGTATGTGTGTGTGAGAGAGAGAGATAAAGAGTGAGAGTGAGAAAGAGAGAGAGCGTGTGGTGTTTTCTGAATTGAAAACTAACCCTGGAGGACTTCAGCAGAGGGGAAATTAATATTGTATCCTCTGAGCCTGTTCTGAGAACTGTCCGACTCAGAATGCAATCATGTCTCATTACCAGGCTTGAACTTTTCAGTGTCTCGCCTGTCTCTGCTAATGAGACAACGCAGGGACACGTCCGCGTGGGACGAAGAGCCGAAAGATTCGCGCTCTGACGTCTGCCGCGAAGTTCTAAGCGGTCATACTCTTCTTTTTCAGGCCTTAATTACCACCTTCTTCTTTTTTTTTTGTTTCCACTGACTAACATCGTAGACCACCCTGTCCCCCCCCCCCCCCCCCGAAAAAAAGAAAGAAAAGAAAAAGAAAAAAACCTCTGTGTGCTTTCCAAGGTGATTCATTTCACCTAATCAGTTCTCATCCACGGTGACGCTGCGCAAGCTGTCTCTAAATGATGCTGATCCTGGATCAGCCTTTTTTTAAATGACTTTCTTTTTTTAGTTGTTATAGATTTGGCCGGTTGTTTTTCTTCTGGGTGAACTTAGCAGTGGCACTTACGCAACAGACGGCTCGTTAATGGCTATGTCCTTGGTCTGTATTCAGCCTGTCTCGGAACTCCCTTTGGATAAAAAGCATCTGCGAAATGAACAGATGTAAATGTAACTGTAGGTCTGGTTTGGTATGAGAGAAGAATGGATCCGGGATGCTCAGACACAGGTCTTAAAGGTCCTGAGCCCTCTTGGTTTTTCGTATCAACCAAACGTTGGTCTCAGGTCGGCTGAAAGCACACACACCTGTTTCCCAGGCAAAAAATGTTGCCTGTATTTATCAAACGAGGTTCAAAAAACGCCAGCACTCGGCACCATCGGGTCCACGCCGGAGGAATCCCGTAGTTTCTTGTCGTAAACAGTAACAGTCTCCAACGTGTACGCTTAGATACTGGCTGCATTTAGCGCTGTGTCCGAGGCTTCTGGAAGTTCATTGTGGTGCAGTGTGAAAGTATAAAAGAGGGAATGGCCCATAACCAGTGACTGCACATAAAGAGGAATTATGAGTTACTGAACCCTTCCTTCCACACACACACACACACACACACACACACACACACACACACACAGACCACTCATCTTATTATCTGTTCTCCACAGAGTGTGATCAATACAAGGCGGCAAGCTAAGGTCGCATGGAACCAAGAGCTACCATCACTTAGAGACACAAACACAAACATCACACACACACACACACACACACACACACACGCACGCACGCACCTCGATGTGAAATTTACCATCTTTGGCCCCTTGGTAGCAGCTGTCTGGCTCTGTGTGATAATGGCTTTGCTAGTGCGGGCTGCCCCTTCTCTCTGGTTAGTTTGTATTGTATGTGCGATGCGAGAGGCTTATGTTACTGCGATGGTAATGACTCCATTTGATGCGTGTGGGGGTAGTCTCGTCTCAAGAGGCTCGTCCTCCGCCTGCCTTTCGGTGACGGAGCAGAGCAGGGGGCCGATGGGCTCGTTGATGGCGGCGGCGAGGTGACAGGCGACAGGCTCCAGTAATGAGCATGTAATCCGCACGGGATGCTGCCCGCCGTCTCCCGTGGCGACGAGCGCGGGCAGATGTCGCCAAGGCAGCGCCAGGCATGTTTCTGTGCGCGTGTGTGTGTGTGTACATGTGTGTGTGTTTCCAAATCAATACAAGGTATAATGGGGTAGGATCATATGAATTGTTAAGATCATATAAATGTTAAGATCGTATAAATATAGAAGAACCAGAAGTGCTCTCTCATTAGACACGAGGACATGCGAGCCCGGTAATCTCCGTCGCCTGTTCTTTTTCACCGCAGCTGGCGGCAGGTGCTGTTTTAACGTCGGGCTCTCCGCTTGTTCGTGACGCAGCCTCAAATATGTGTTTGCACTCTCCGCTTTCATTCAGCATTTCCTAATAAGGTCACAGCCATGGCAGAGATGGAACCTGGCTCTCTCTTCAGCCTCACTTAACCTACAAGTCACTTATTCCTCTTTTCCCACCCCCCGCCACTTCCTTTCTGTCTTTTCTCACTTTCTAACCCCCCCACCTCCCCCACTCGTTTATCCCTCTGTCCTTGTTTTTGTTCATTTTCTCCATCCTTTCTGCCTGTTCTTTTTCCACTCCTTCTTCTTCTTCTTCTTTTTCCCCTCCGCCTGTTATAGTCCTTTGTATCCTCTGATTATCTTTGTCTGTCTTCCTCTTCAAGCGAGCACACGCTGCTCTCTGGTTGACCCGGTCAGATTGCCGTCGCTGGTTTTCCTTTTGTTTCCTTTAGCTGTGTTTCGTTTCAACGTCATTCTGGCCTCATTGCATTAGACGTTTCATGAAGGCTTTGGTTTATTTCTGTACCTTTGGAGAGACTCAGTGCTCTCATGGTTCCTGCGGTGCTGTGCTTGTCAGGTGAAGTGGGGTTTATTGTGTTTTATGTCCCTCTCTCTCTGTCTGCAGAAACAGTGCTTAGGCACAGTGTGTATGTGTTAGTAAGGTTGTTACTGG
>NC_044500.1:9240540-9273040 GCF_902362185.1 Chanos chanos | reverse complement strand
TTCAAGTCCGTCTCCACAACACGTTCTAGAAAGACGGAACACTAAAAATTGTTTAGACGCCCCTGCCGTGGTGACAGGTGTCCACGGAGGCGCCCCCCCCCCCCCCCCCCCCCCCCCCCCCCCCCCCCCCCCCCCCCCCCCCGGGGCGATGAACAGAAGCGAAACGTTTTAATTCGCTTTGCAGGAGAGCAAAGCAGCCACTTTACAGCCAACGCAGCATGATCTACTGATCAATAAACTAAAAAAAACAATCAGAGCTTCCATTCCCGTTGCCATAACTACCGCGCCAGACTCTCATTAGGGCAGACACTGCTATCATTTCATCTCTTTTTAACCATATTAAGACTGACCTCGATTTCATTTTGCCTTTTTTTTTTTCCCCCGGATCGATGTTCAGCCGTTAAGCTGGCTCCACCAATGAGGTAGCAGAAATTGTCCCCCCCCCCCCCCGGCTTGAAGTTTTGAGAAATGAGAGGATGTCAGTTCATAATTCTGTCAGACGTCAGCACCTTGCCGCACTTTCATGTCCTTATTCAACACATCACGCTGAGACCCAGGCCTGCTCGGTTGTCCTCCGTGTTAAAGCACTGTGACTGGTGTCTGTTTGACAAGTCAAACGTACACTGGGTGCAGTGTGTAGCCCTGAATACCAATACACCCCCACCGCAACCCCCCCTGTGTCATTGGATTGTGTAAGGAGTGAAATGCAATCTCTTCTCTCTTTCTCTCTACACCAATAACGCGCATCAGGAACTAACTCAGTTATATGTTCTCATATGAAAAGATTAATCATTTTGGAATTACAGTATAGGATGTTACGTAATGATGAAGTAAATCGGTCTGGTGGTATGAAAGCAGCTTTTTTTTTTTTTTTTAAAGTGCACTACAGGAGATCAAGCCTGATTCTTAGTTAAGCTGTCTTTCGCCCGAGAGCCCTGTCCAGAGATGCTGAACCACATTCCAAAACGTCTGGCCGCAACGCAGCTTCTACAGATACACAAAGAATGCGAGAAACGGCGCCCAGGTGGTAAACCGATAAAATTAGTCTGGACTCCGTCATCGGGGTCAGGGGGGTCAGACCTCAGCGCTGATTTGAACCAGGTCGGTTGTTGTATAAAGCGCAACCAGCTGTGTTCTGGGGAGGGTTGGGGGCGGGGGTCAGTCACAGGGGGTATTTTGCCTGACACCACGCTTCAGCAGCTCCTGGCGTGAACAGGGGCGGGCGCCCGACCGACCGCAGGCCGACAGAGAGAAACAGCGTGCGCCTCCACGGCCCCCTTCGTTCACGTGGAGACAGCGGTTCACGTGGAGACAGCGGTTCACTTGGTAAAAGTGACGGGGGCAAAAGAAAAAGTGTCCGATTCGCTTGTTTCAGAGGACACACGTGCTAGTTTTCAATCTAATGGATTAACGCAGTCGTTTCATTTTCTGGATTTATGATCATTTATGGAACTGGCCGTTTCAAATGGGCCAATAAGTGGTAAAAAATCCCCACCCCCCCCAAACGATAGCACGGCTTATATTAACACACTTTACCATTCTTAGAAACTGGAGTTAAATGCTAAAAGCTAAGAGCTACGCAGCGATCAATACCTTTGATTAGTTGTTGATCATTTTTCAATGTAGGTGTCACACGATTGTGGGGGATTTATGATAACTCATAGAACTGGCCATTTCAAATGAGGCAATGAGAGGCTAAAAATCCCAAAATTAAAAAAAAATAATAAAGCAGAAAAAATGATAGCATGGCATATATTAACAGCAGTTATGAATAGCATGCTATATATTAACATAAACGCCATATTATCAAAACTAGGAGCCACACAGTGATCAATACCTTTGATTAGTGGTTGATCATTTAGCAGAAGACAGATAGGCTGCATGCGTCAACTGAAAAATTACGAACGATTTGTTCATGGTCTCCAAACCTCCTTAGCATTTCCTCATCGCACTGGGTTTATATCGGTATGCAGACGTATGTACTCAAGCAACAAAAAAGTCAATCTACTTCTCCAGGGAGGAAAGAGAACTAGACTATCCGCCAAAACGCCAGACCCAATCTTCCTCATCCGTGTAATGCAATGATAGAGCTTTTATTAATGCAAAATTACTAATAAAACTCATTTTGCTTTCCGAAAATTGTAATACATAACATTTCTATCACATAGAACAGACTCTGTGAATCTAGACAGGCGGCTTCTGGCAGATCATTCTAGAAACCACAGCTCAACTCTCCATGCAGTGTGGCAAATCATGGCTAAATGCTGGCTATTGAAACGCCTAATTTCAGATGGCATCTATTATGGCAAAAGAAGGCACACACACACACACACACACACACACACACACACACACACATACACATACAAACATCTGACAAATGACACAATACACCTTCATTTATTCTTCTGAAAAGAGCTCTTTAAGCAGCTTTCCATGCCATACGACAACGCTGTGATATTTTAAAGAGCTCACTGGGTGCTCATATGAGTAGATATCTTCCATTAGGTTCACTAAGCTGTGACTTCTGGCTTACACAGATGTGTATCCAGAGACGGCATATGGATGCAGAGGAGTTATTAATAATGTAGAACTGCCTTCTCTCTTTCTCTGGCCGAACCACGGCCAGCGTGATATATGAAAAGCGCCTGTGGAAAGCGCTCGCTCATTGACCGGACGGAAGATGTGATTAGGTATTAATCAGCCGGGCTGAACCGCACCGCCCGGGAAGGGAGGGATTATCGGCAAAGCGTCAGGCTCCTTGGCTCGGCCACGAGGAGAAAGGCCAGTGCCTGAACGAGAAAGATCAAACATTGGTTCCGTCTCTGTTCTCTCAGCCATTAATAAAGCATAGACTGGTGTCAGCTCTACTTCTGTTTAAACCGAACGTGGTCTTTTTTCTTTTTTTTCCTTTTACATAAACATCTCCTTAAGTACCACAAACAAAGCCTTTGAATGTGTCGCCTTTATCGATAATTAGACCGTCAAGTTCTGCTCATCAAGGGCCCAAGAGTTAAGTGGCTACATAGACCAAACATATTTAAGGTAAAAATTGCAAACACATGACACATCTGGGCTAAAAAAAAAAAAAAAAACATTTTAACCAAATATGACATGTTCCAGAGTAAAAGATTGCTTTAGGATCCAGAGTAGTCTAGTTCAAGTTTTAGTTTGGTTTGTGCATTTTCTTCTGAGGGTGATTTGAAAATAGGAAAATTGGCTCGCGTTTGATTCCAAAAGGAAAAACACCGAAACCGGTAATCACTGACATGGAAAGAGTGCTGCAGTTGGAGCAGGAGCTTGTAGCTATCCGAGTACTTGCAAAAAAAAAACCCAAAAAACGTTGAAACGAGTTGAAATTCATTTTTAGCTTGGCTGTAACACATTTTCAGATGTCCAGAAAGCATTCACAAACATCATTCCCTTTCCACACATAGCCAATAGTGTGAAGTGAGACCTGCTCTGAAGAGCAGTGGAAGACAGGTGAGGACAGGTCAGTGATAGAATCCTCCGGAAACTGTCTGTGTGCCAGATTTAACTCTTTCTAAAAAGAAACAAGTTTGGTTTTAATTTTAGATATTGAGTTATTGCAGTGAAACAAACAAACAAACAAACAAAGAAAAAAAAATTCTAAAACCTCCTGAGGGATTTAAGAAAAGCAAATTAGAGTTAGGGTCAGTTAAGGTACATTCCTCAAGGATCAGTGGATGCATCTGACTGAAGTGTGTAGATCAGTGAACCATAGGAAAGCTTCCACACTTCAGATTTAATCAAAGCATTCAGTATGTTTGCCTGGCATCTTCATTAAACCTGGGTTTATTAAAGGTTTGAAAGGGGAGAGGCATTCCGCGGGGTTAACCCCAGTCATCTGTTTTACTTGTAGGGGAGGTCCCGAGGCTCCGTGTTTCAGGCGCTAAGAAGTATTTTCACGCTTTAGTGGGTTCAAATGGAACGATTTTCACTGCTGTGGGAATCAAGATTTCTGTGTGACGCCTCTGAAGTTCGAAACAATTTCATACTGTCGAGGTCACTGCAAACAAAGGTGTTGCGTGGTAATTCGGTAAATATCGGCATGTTTTTTTTAAATAATTCCCTATGCTGACAAAGACACACAAACACACACACACACACCTGACAAATTACACAATACACCTTCATTTATTCTTCTGAAAAGAGCAAGGGGCTGACGCTACACATTCAATTACACGTATGCCTCTCTTCCACGTCCATCCATTCATCTGTCTTGGGATGGTGGAGAGATCCCATCTGTGACTGTCATGTGCAGAAGGGAAATCCATTTCTCATTATATAGCCTGGGTGACTGTTCCTGTAGCTGTGGCAAGGCCCTGATTACATGCGTGGGATTCAGAGACCTGAGGAAACCCATTGTCGCCGAGCGCTGGAGATTCATTGATTTGCCTTCGCATGGCATTCCCATCACGCATTCCACCTTATCCGCTTACATTAAGTCACAAACACAAGCACAGATTGAAGGAACAGAGGAAGAAGAAGAAGAACAAGAAGATGTAGAATAAAGTGGAGGAGGAAGACAGAGAGAGAGAGAGAGAGAGAGAGACAATGAGCTATGGGTAGTGTGATTGGTAGTTTGTTGGGATATGACAGCTCATTTTGAAGCGGGGTTGCTATTGACAACAGAGAGAGGAATGTATTTAGTGAGAATGAGATGAATATTGGAGAGAGAGAATACATAAAGAGAAGAGATAGAAAAAGAAATGGAAACTCTGCTTCTGTCGGAGGAAGGGAGGTGGGGGGGGGGGGTAATGGTGAGGGGGCTGCTGCTGAATTTATTATGCAATAAAAGAGGGTTGACATGGTTATGAATTAGTAAATTGGTGGCGTCTATGGAGCGTAAAGTGGCGAGCGCCTGTATTTTGCGGCGCGGTTTCCATTGTCTGTCTGAAAATGTGAGCTTTCAGCCTTCACGCACTGCCTAACGGCATACCTCGCAAAAAACCTGTAGAATCGTCCCTTTTCGGTTTCTCACTTTTGCACAGAACGTGGTCGCTGTAACCAAATCGTTTCGGTGCGCGATCAAAGATATTTTCCCTCCGTGTTTGGGGTTTCCCACGAAACAGCTGTCAAACTGTGTTAAACCCACTGACATTTACAGACTGCAGTGACCACGAATTAATGATGATTTTGAGTGACTGATGTGGAGAGACAGGAAGTAGGTCATCGTGCAATGCTCTTCCTCATAGCTCTGTTTGCTCTCTTCGCCCATTAAAGTCAGAAAATATATTACTTTGAACCACAGCAAGAAAAGAAAAAAAAAGGCTGTTAAATGTAACTGTTCTTTTTTTGTTGTTGTTGCTCAAACATTGACTCAAGCATTGAAAATGAAACGTTTAAAAAAAAAAAAAGAAGTAAAGAGAGAAAGAAAGAGAACATTCAATTTGAAAATTATCGAGTAATCGAATGTGATGTGTGGGAAAAAAAACGATGCGAAAACGGTGAGAAAATTGCGAAACCAGATATCTTTCAAACGAGCAGCGGTGATGAAAAAAAAAAACTGGTTTTCTCTGTTTGTGTTCCAACAAAGAGGTAGCTTACTGGGATGTGACCAGTATTCCAATCACAACCACCACTGTTCACCTTTAGAAGACTGACCATGTGGTTGGTCGATACTTATTGAGTTCAGAGGAGCTCCCTGCATTCAGACAATTTACTGAACTTTGACATATTGCTTTCTATATCAAAAGGGAATAATCGTTTCGAAGGATCTGGAAGCTTCTTCACTCAGAGTAAAACTGAGACAGAGTTTGTGATGTTTGTGTTAGATTAGATATAACTGTGAGGTGACTTAAGCCTTAAAACACTGTACTTAAAGTTCAATAGAACCAGCACTGGATGAAGGGGAAGTATCTGTGTATTGGATGACAGATGAAGAAAACCAGTTGTTTGACCATTTTCGGTTGAATATTCCAGCCCCTGGCATGTCTCCGCAGATAAAGCTGGATGCAGTCTGTTAGTCAGACAAAAGCACTTCACTGTGTTTTGAAATGAGCTATTTCCTTTTGAATGAAATTATATTTTTAAAAAACTGTATATATTAAAATTTCTGTGCTTTTCTGAGGAGTTTTCACTTCCTTTGGTCATTCGGTTTTCTATATTTCTAAAAGAAACACTTTATTTCCCAGAGGAACTGAATATTTCAAAGCACTTCCATTATATTATAAAAAAAGCACACTTAAAACCTTTTGTCATTGCGTTTTGTTCTCCACTCTTTTGGACCACACTGGATTTGGATAACGTTCAAATAAACTTCATTAATACGTAATTACCTCACTCTCGCAAGAACCTTGTCCTGCGTATTTTAGCACAAAGCATCAAAGGCCTCGGTTTCACAAACAATTGGAAACTGAATATTCTCCACGAATTAATTGTGAAACTTGGTTTTCAATGAACGGCGAAACTTCGGTGTGTTGGAACGCGGATTGGTTAGATACCATGGTTCATGTGAAAACTCAAGAGTTCAGTCAATGAGACTTGCATGGATGGTCTGGATTCAACGAGACCATTTCTAACCCCCAACATATAGTTTAACAGGATTTGATCAGTGGAGCCTGACAGCCCACTGACCCTCTTTTTCATACCTGAGGTCAACGACCTCTTTTCTGAGAGGTCAACCAAAAAGTCAATACTTCAATACATATAACCTGTCTAGAAGGTGAGCTATGGCTATTTAGTAATTGTAAAGTGCGGTCTCTATTGCACGTATGCTCGGCAGGGATGTCAGTCGACTCGTGTATTCTTTAATGAGGAACCCATTTTTCCTCCTTGACCGTAATACAAAACCACCAGTCAGACAGGTTGTGCCTCTGCGTTCCCTCCAAATGTCCTTCCAAGACAGTGAGGGTCACCGGGGACTGTTTCCAGTACTCTGTTTATCCCGATCTCTCCTGTGACATTCACTGTGTTTGTTCTGCTCACGCATCAGAACAAAGACTCCCCAGACGACTCCCAATCAGAACTCCAATTAAGAGAATCTGGGTCAGAACACTTTATATATATATATATATGGTCCTGAACTACATTCAGATAATCACAATGGAAATTCATTCAGTTGGGTGTTCACAAAAGGACTTTTCAGATTTGGTGGAAATGATCCCTGCATGCCATTGTTATGTCCTGAGAGATACTGGACGTGTCAGGGGCATCACAGAGCATCTCAGTGACAGCCACCGTGCTTTTCATATACAAAGCAAATCTATCTGTCCATAGATACATACATACATGCGTACAAGCATACATACATACATACATACATATATATATATATATATATATATATATATATATATATATATATATATATATATATATATATATATAGACACACACACATATACATACATACATATATTATATAGATTGAATACATTTTCATATATATTGTCTCTTCCTGTTGTGGTAGTGGTATAAAATTGTCTATCATGAGTATTATAGTGTAATTTTCCATTAGCTACACAGCAGTGGTTAGAAAAGAGAGAAAAAGAGGATGACGACCTGGTTTTTTGGCAAAGAATAAATAATGTCTCATCTCTTATCCACATGCACACAGCTGTGGCCTGTGTGTTTGTCCAGTTTTTCAGAAGGACCATAGGAGTTAGAAGAGCTCTCATACTAGCCTGTGTGTATGTCTGTGTTTCTATGTGAGTATGTATGTCTATGTGTAGGTGTGTGTGTGTGTAAAGGTGACAGCATGTGTGACAGAATATGAGAGAATACATGTTTATAGATTTGTATGGTAATTTATATAGCATGTTATAGTATGCTTCCCTCAGGTGCTAAAAAATGTATTCATTAGTATGTAGACCTATGCTGGTAATGGGTCATTCTTGCAGTGGAAATGAGGGTATCGGAAAGTTTTTGAGAGTTTGGGAGTGTGTAAGTGTGTGTGTGTGTTTGTGGAATGGGTGGGGGTGGGTATGATAGGCATGTGTGTGTGTGGGGGGGGGTGCAGTAGGCGTGTGTGTGTGTGTGTGTGTGTGTGCGCGCGCGTGTGTGTCTGTGACACAAATGTCTCTATTTACATGTGTGTGTTTATAAGGACAAGCAGTGACTATAACCGAGCCCACTCGGTTATGCACATGTTTTAATATCAAACAAAAACCCAGAAAATCATCAGTTGTCTCTCTCTCTCTGTCTTGTCCTCTCTGACTCATCCCTCTGTTCTTCATGCAGAGTTCAGTCACTCAGTCACAGTGTGTTAGTGGAGTCGTTGTCTCCAGCCAGCACAAGGCCTAGAGGTTGAAAGTGGCAACCGCAAAGCATGCTGGGAAATGGCCAGTCTCCTCATTAATGGTATCCCTTGGCTACCAAGCCAAATGTTGATGAATGGGCATGGTTGGGGAGTCATTAGTGTTTCTTTGAAGCTGAGTGACTGTGTGCGTGCGTGCGTATATATGTGTGTGCGTCTCCTCAAACATTCTATTTGTTCTATTTATACAACCCATTTTGATGACAGTGGTAGAGGCAGCATGTATGTCAGTCGACGGAAAATTGCGACACAAGTCAATTACCTTCGCCCACATGGTTTAACCCCCCCCCCCATGCTCCCTGTCCCCTCCTTCTGCTTCCTGTCTCGCCTTTTCCAGGAAGCTGCGTCTCACGTGTGGCTGATGTGGAAGTGTAATGCCCTGGCTTGGGGGATAACCAGAGGCTGAGGCAGGCAGACGAGGAAAGATCCTGACGTGTAGCAATTTGGCTTCAGACATTTTATTTCTGTATCAACCACAACGACCCTCATCAGAGGTTTGACACAGATGTATGTATTAATAGAGTCTTTTAAACTGCGAGTGAGATGAGAGATAGAGCGAGAAATCAAGTGAGAGAGAGAGACAGGACCACAGAGAGAGAGAGAGAGAGAGAGAGACAGGACCACAGAGAGAGAGAGAGAGAGAGAGAGAGAGAGAGAGAGAGAGAGAGTGTAAGATCGAGAGGGTAGAAAGACAAAGAAAGGCGAGGATGAAGTGAAGAGTGAACGTCCCTCAGGAGGAACGAGGGATGGAAGAGAAGTTTAAAACAGAAAGAGAGAGAGAGAGAGAGCAAAAGAAAGAAACAAAGACAGGGGGAAAAAAAAAAGTAAAAGAGACTAAATGAGCCTTAGGCGGCGACCGTCCAGACACCAAAGGGACGGATAGAGGGAGGACTGGAGATGGAAAGAAGGAAAAGAAAGAGGTGAGGCATATTATGTGAGACAGATGCACCTGTCTTCTCCCATCACACTCCATAAGCCCTCCACCCCGTCAGATGAAAAGAACCACCACCGTCGCGCATATGCCACTTCAAAGCACTCTGTGGCATATTACACCACCTTTCCAGTGATATCAGAGATATATATATATATATACGTGTATGGACGTACACCTTTGGTTTAGAGTTCACAGCGCTTTGGGTTTTACCATTGAGACGCCCAGGTAAGAGGTTAGGGAGGACAGAGAGGGTCGATGCTCCTGATTGGCTGCAGGGGTCGTGCAGGGAAATCTTAGCCAGGTGTTTCACCAACCAGTTCATTTCTGATCATCAATGAAAAGAGTGTATGAGTGTACGAAAATGGTGCGAACCTGGGCTAAAAGGCCGGTTTGTCGCGGTCGCGTTCTCTTTCCAAGGCACAGAACGCTCGGTCTCTATCTGTATGCCGTCGACCATCAGGCAGGTGGTCGGGGACTCTGTGTGTGTGTTAAACGCAGAAAAAAAAGGGATGGGAGAGACTACGGTTTTATGAGGCTTTCAGCGATTGCGTAGCCGTTGGCTCAACGCGCGCCGGTACGAATATTCAGAAAACACCATCCCTTGTTCGACTGTCAGGAGCAACAGCGTTACTCAGGCAGATCTCTGGGAACGATCCACCGCCTTCCAAAAACACCAGCCGCTGGAGATTCTGCAGCCGCAGACAATGAGTCAAGGAAAGAGGCTAATGGAAGTTAATATGACATGTGCAGAGAAACAGGGCTTCAGTTATTCAGTCTACAGCCGAGTGCCACACGTGATTCCGTGAGAGGAACAGCAGAGCACGCGACCCGTCCCCCGCCCTGTCGCTGATAAGCGCACCGGCGCCGTAAATCAAACCCGTCTCCACTGAATATTTAATAACAGTCACCGCTCAATTTGTAGGCCGTGCTAACTACGGAAAGTCAAGAGTCGAGACAGACCGCGTTCAGGGTGATCAATCAATTTATTCACCGACAGCAGCAAGACTGCGAAACGCATCATCTCATTAGCATGTAATACATATGCCTATACAAAGCCGTATGTTTTAAAGGCACACGTCCATATGATTTTGTTTGTTACAAACACAAACCATTTAGCACAGAACATTTAGTCTGAATTAGAATTTAATCCCAAACATATGGACAAACAAATTGGAGACGCTAAGTCTGGATAAACGTTGAGGCTAAAATAATTGGACCATATCTCTTAGGCTTAAATGATACTCATCTGCCCAAGAACACTGAAGGAAAATGATGAATGTTCTTTTGCAGTTCTTTTGTCTTGATCATGAAATTAATTGGCACGGCACATTGACGGTAATCCGATGGATTCAAGCGCTCCTGACAGATTTGAGAAACATTTCGACGAAGAAGGAAGTGAAAAGTCGGCATTGCCCATCTTCCAGACTCAAGAGTTAAAAAAAAACTCTTTAAAACTCAAGATATTACACGAGTACGATATGTTAAAAATTCAGAAATTCCTAATTAGCCTCACACAAGAGCATTCAGAGTGGTTTACGCAGACGTGTATTTGGTATATATAGGTTCTGTATGTTAGACGTCTGTGGTGAACAATGCACTTTAAGCCCTGTAAGATGATCGGGGCTTTTGTGTGTGGTCTGACAGAGCTCCGGGTTAGGTCTGCATAATTGCAAGCACTTTATTCTTCTGACTGCCTGTCTAGTGAGTTGTGTTTTTTTCCAGGGTTGAGTTTTTCCATTACTCTGAGGGGAGTTTTTCCATCATCTTATCTCTGTGTTTGGTATCTGCGTGTGTGTGTGTATATGTGTGTGTGTTTACGCACCTCTAGCTCTGTGCGTTTTCCTCGGCTGCGTGTGTGCAGCAAATATCGAGGGTGTGATGTGTGTTTCTGGATAATGTGTGATGTTGACTTGCCACCTTATCCAAAACCTGGATGCGCAGATGAAAATTCAGAAATAAAATTCACAATTTTACTTATCAAGCAAAGACAAATCATGAGCTGTTTGCAAACGTGCTGTTCCTTTTGAACACTTTAAAACACCTTCTCCTGATCTCTTTGAAAGAAACATTAGCACTCAAAATAACAAGGCAGGGATAAGGTGTCAAACTGATTGTGTTTTATCTTTTCCATGGACAAGGAGTCCGTAAACCAGTACTGTGTGTGTGTGTGTGTGTGTGTGTGTGTATGTGTGTGTGTGTGAGTGTGTGTGTGTGTGTGTGTGTGTGTGTGTGTGTGTGTGTGGTGATGTGTGTGTGTGTGTGTGTGTGTGTGTGTGTGTGTGTGTGTGTGTGTGTGTGTGTGTGTGTGGGAGGGGGGCGACAATGAACCGCTCTAATCTGGTCTTTAAGGCATTGCCATATTTAAACATTCTTAAGACACTACATCACCAAAAGTCATACTCCCAATGCTTCAAATCAACATGAACCGATAAAGCTTTGTGTTTATTGAACAAAGTTAGGCTGCTCTGAGGCGTCTGTCGACAACGCAAAGTCTCAGCACTTGTGTGTTTCTTTATTTACTGAGTGGAGCTGTGAAGAGTCCTCAGAGTATGAGATGTGCTGATGAGACTGTGGAGTGTCCGTAAAGCCAACACTCAGCATTTTTCTATACACCAAAGCAAATATGTTTAATGGGCTCAAGAATCACTTCAGAGACCACTTAAATATTCTAAGCATACAGTGTAATGTAGCAGCTGCTTTAAAAAGGACAAGGTTATTCTGAAGTGTGGTTGTGGGTTGTGGTGTGTGTGTGTGTGTGTGTGTGTGCATGTGTGGAGAGAGAGAGAGAGAGAGAGAGAGAGAGAGAGAGAGAGAGAGAGCGCATTATTAGAGCCAGGGTGAAAAAAGTGTAAACCAGTTAGCCAGATCCACCACGTAACACGCTGAAATTCAATAAAGCATTGAGACATTATGGCATACAAAGCAGTATTGGATAATATAACACCAGGAGATTCGTTTCAGGTCAACGATTAAATAATATCACAAGCTGACATGCAACAAAAGAACAAACACTATCCTCAATGTTCAGCTGTGCCTGATTTCACATCAGATGCTCTGAGTCAATATGCACACAAAGAATGGCCCATCGATGTCTGTTTGGCTTTAGTATGAAAACCGGTCATCCCATTGTGGACCTCTTGAAACACACAGAGCTGTGATTTTGCAGAATTTACAAATTACAGGCTTGGTCGATGCCAAAACATCTATAACCCTCTCAATAATTTTTTAAAATACTCCCAAAGCTATCGTGAGTGATTTCCTCTCGGAGTGGGACAGTTCCCCCACAAGGGGAACGCCCTCCTTTAGGCGCACCACACGTCGAAAACAAACAAAAAAAACACATTACTGTAACATGACTAAGAGGCCTTAAAGCATCATCTATAGCAGTGCTGTCTTCTTGACTCTCTCTGAACATCAAACAGCGAAAGCTCCCGGGCAATCTCATCCTCTCACAGTTTTCTCTTCTTCTTTTTTTTTTTCTTTCCTTTTTTTTTCTTCCTTCAGCGGCATCCAATTCGATGACTGGACTGCTTAGGCTGTGGCGGCACAGCTAGCGCTTAGCGGAATACACTGAATGCACAAAAGCTACGTTTATTCCTATGAAACAAACAAACAAACAAACAAACAAACAAACGAATGGTCGTGTACCGCGGAGCAGGCATTACAGCCGAGGTTTGTGATTTTTGTCGTATCTTGGTTAAGTTTGGTTTTTCTCTTCCCGTGGCTCCTTCTTGTTATTTTCTTTCTTTCTTTCTTTAAAAAAAAAAAAAAACTACTATCAGCAATCCCTAGAGTGTGTTTCCACTCCACAGCAAAACTCAGCCTGTGGTCTATCTTTATTCACCGCACACCCTCACAACAACCCTCCACATGAGCTCCCCTCGCGGTGCCCTCCCTCTGCCACTCATCTATTCAGCTGAATTTTTTTTTTTTTTTATTCTCTCTCTCTCCATCTCTCTCTCTGTTTCTCCTACTTCGCAGCCTGCCTCATTCTTTCACTCACAGGATTAAAAAAATATAACAGAAAGAACAGCAATATCGCATACAGAATTACAGAGCTCTACAAAGAAACGGAAATACATTTGTTCAGCCTTCTTGTACTACACTTGGTAAACTAGAAAGTTTTATATATATATATATATATACATATATATTCTAAAATATGGACCCAGATATGTATTTGTGCGGTTGAACAGCTGAGTGGTTTTCGGTTTAAGTGTTTTAGAAGGATATCCCCTCCTTCCGTTATCATGCTCCTCTGGCTTTTCCTCTGTACACGTTTTCTTTTTCCGCGAGATCTGATTAACCTTATCTGGGAAAAGATAAGAGGGCTAGAGGGTCTTTGCTTTCTTTAGTAAGAATGACATCAGCATCCCTGGAGACTGGAGCGGGACATCTCATTACTCTCTGGCCATTAGTCCTTTCATAAGATTAATAGCCGCCTTTTGGGGATGGGTGGGGGGGCGGTGGCATGGGGCGAGGGGGGGGGGGGTTAACTGTTCGTCATTCACAAGATGAAAGCTCCGAGCCAGGAATGTCCCAGCCCATTGGGTTTAATGTCATTCTTCCATTGGCCAATCTGAACTCTCATCGCTTTTATCAATGTAAAAAGTGAAGAGGTTTGTTAGCACTGGCTGAGCAAATAGTGAATCACTGCGAGCAAACATTCTTTCTTTTTTTTTTAATCTGCTCTCAGCTAGATAGCTCTCTGACTTTAAAGGAAAGTGTTTTCTCTCTCTCTCTCTCTCCCTCTCTCTCTCACTCTCTTCTCTCTTTCTCTCTCTCTCTCTCTGAACGCCAATGGAAAGTAGACTGAATTCCCCAAGCATCTATCCTTCTCTCTGCCTCTCTCTTTTTCTCCACTGCCCATAATCTCTCTCCTTCTCTCTCCCTCTCCCTCTCTTTCTCGGCATCTCATACACACCACATTCTTTGAGCAGCACAGATCTACCTAACAGCAGCATCAGTGCACAAGCTCACATCAGAGCAACAACGCACGCGGCCTGATCACTCATTCATTCTCATAGCTGTGCATGGAGGCTATCATCAAAACACAACCAGAATACGCTACCATCTTTAAAATACAGTCTTCAGCACACGGCTATCTTCAAATTGCAGTCTTTACCTTACCTTTAGCGCCATGAAGGAAAATGACACACACACAAAAAAAAAAAACTGCCCTACACTTACAGAGGGATGATTGAATCCTCTAAGCCTACGCTTGTCCTTTAGAGAAGACGTGATGTGACAGAACTATCAATCATGAGTCATATAATTATCACCTATTCAACCCTGAGCTTTTTAAAACACTCTAACTCACAGTTAATGGAGCTCTGACTCTCTCAGGGTTACTGTTGGTACACCAGGTAGGAAGATTTATCACAATGTGGAAGGGGTTTTTGGGGTTAATATTGAATATGAAAATACCTCGCATTGGCGGAGCAGTCTCTCCACTCTTCTTTTCTATATGAATAGCGTGTGTGAAATGGCCCTAAAGGTTCATTAGAGCTTATACAGGTCCGACGTGAAGCCTTTTGGTATAGCGCTTCTCTCTAGTGTAGAGACTGTCAGTTTCACTCCCTGTGACAAAATTGATTCTGTTGCTAGGATAGGTTGCTTAGGTTTTAGGTCAATTAAGGGACTGATTAAAACAATGTCCACGGATGACTGAAATATCTTTTCAGGCATGATGAATGACTTCGGTATTTCCGTAATGGAAGTAATTAAAACGAAGTGAAATGAAATTTGGTTTTGAAACTCGGTTTTCATGGTCACGTTCCCACGGTTCTTTATTTTCACTCTTTTTTTTTTCTCTCTATTTCTTTTAGCGTAACGCTAAGTTTGCTCGTTCTTTTCCTGTTTTTATCACCTCATGTTGTTGCTGTTGTTCTTTGGGTGGAGTCTGCGCGTGGGTGGAAGGTGTTCAAGGAAACAAGCATTAATACGAAGAGACAGGAAACTCTGCCACGATTTTTTCATTTTTTCGTGGGGGGGGGTTCTGAGTGAGGGTGTCAGGTCAAAAACAGAGCTTTCCAAAAGCTGAGATCATTTCCTTACGCCCACATAAGTCGTACCTGCTGCACGCCACTGTGCCAACACAGCTACAGGTATCTCCAAACAGAGAGGGAGAGAGGGCAAGAGAGAGAGAGAGAAAGAGAGAGAGAGAGAGAGAGAGAGATTTCACTGCCTACTTTCCAGTACAATCTGAGCAACAGCTTCTAGCTTTACAAACACCCAAACTCACTCTCTCTCTCACTCATGATCTAAGCCGCTTATCCTAATTTGGGTCGTGGGGGGCGGGGTGCCGGAGCCTATCCCAGCGCTCGTAGGGCGAAAGGCCACCAGTCCAGGTCACCAGTCCATCGCAGGACCCAAACTCAGATGATTTTATTCTTTTACCCACAGTGCGGTCAAAAACAATCTTAACAGGATTTGAATTGCTGTTCTACTATCTATCTATCTGTACATATCTATCTGTACATATCTATCTTGTTTATTGAATTGGCTCGTCCTCTATAGTCTATCTGACAACAGTCTATTTTTGGAATATGCTAATAAGATTTTAATCATCCAATCGTTGCAGCTGCATTTTTTATGGAGCGCTGAGACTTAGCATGTTTGTAATTCTACACGAGCGACTTTTGATGATACTGATAAAAAAGAAATGAGATAAACTGGTAGAAGTCTTAGCATGAACCACACTGTATGTATTTTTGTGCGCACGATCCACAGCTAAGCCAATGATATCCCATGCTAAAAAACATTTATGGGCTAGCCAAAGGTCATTTGACTTGATAGTAGCGACGTAGCAGTTTTCGCTAATGCTTGCTACATTATTTGCCATTAGGAATCGAGAGTCCAAAAGCTCTTGTCAGACACTCGTTTAATTAAATGAAGTGCAGGGTGCTCAGCAACATGACTAAATAAAGAAGCAATCACTCATCGAGGCCTGATCGCCTTGATTTTCTAAACAAACCATCAGCAGATGCTTAGATCCACAAGGAGGAGGCTTCTGTAAGGGTTGAGAAATGATTGTTTGTTTGTTCAAGCACATGGACGGTAATTTGTTTACCGACTCTGTATTGGTGTACCGGCACAGGCTCGCCCCGTCTTGTTAAAGAGAATGCGAGGGTGACGGAACAAACAATTAGGAACAGCAGAGGCGGAGAAACAAAGATAGCACTCAAAAGATGTGCTCTGTTCACCGGTTAGAGCTCACTCATTTCCTAACTTAATTGTCTTTTTTTTTTTATCTGAGCTTACAATCTCTGGCACTTTTGACGGATTCAAAACATAACTTGGGGGGGGGGGGTCATTCGAACCCCTATGGTCGAAATAACAAAAAAAAACAGAGCAGATGTAAGCCGCTGTCGTGTAAGCTTCCTAGCACGCTCGAGACCTGTTTCCGTTAGATGTTTTCTAGGTTCAAATTGCGGATACCGATGCAAACGAGATGCCAGGGGGGGCTCTCTCTTGTCAAAGCTCCTGAAGACATGGCAGGATTAACATAAAGGAACTATCGCAGGCACAGGGACAGAAAGGAATAGAGGATGAGCATGCTGTAGGCGAGAATAGCAACATTAGAACGTCAAACAGGAATTTATTCTTTCACTTCAGATACGTGACCAAATTTGAACGTCTGGCGAAGGCTCTTCAGACAATATCTGACACCGGTGTCTTAGACGTTTTGGCTCATTACAAAAGATTAGTGGTGCTTAGCGTTTCTTTTGAGCGTCAACGCTGTGCCATGATGATTATGGTTCAGAGAGAGAGAGAAAGAGAGAGAGAGAGAGAGAGAGAGAAAGAGAGAGAGAGAGAGCTAATTTAAATTGGTGTGTAAAGGAGCCCTTGCTGCATACCCGATACAACCTCACGTTACATTACTTTAAAATGGCACAATCTCTGGCAGGTTGAGTTTCCACATGAAGAATCCCATTTGGGGGAAAAAAAAAAAAGCATGTAAAGGGTATGTTGGAGACTACACGGATGCATTTGTCAGCTAATTTTATGTTAATCCAAAAGGCTCACAATGGCTATTACTAGTCTTATTTAAATGATGATTTGCGAATAGGGAAGGTTTGAGTCGTGCTCAGTGATGTATAAAGGGAGCATTGAGGAACGATGACCTTTTGGTTGGATTTTTCTGACTAGAATTGCTTTAATCAAGATATGATTGACCTCAGAATAGTACTCTTGTGTATATTCCATAAAGAGGAGATGTTGCACACCCAACACAGTGACTGAACGCGTAGCCAACCTGTACGATTTCATTGATTAGGCCGGGCGCTGTGTGGAAAGCACCGCCCCCCCCCTCCCCCCCCCACATCATGGTTAACAGCACAGAGCTAAATGGGAACTCTGTGTGAGGTACAGAAACAACAGCGTAATGGTTCATTGTTCTCATAATGAGATGTACGGGGAAGGGCCAAGCATGAGCCGGGCCCGGCGTAACCTAAAGCATGCGCTCTTATTTTTGAAAGCGTTATATTGATTGGTTACTATTTCTTTCTTTATTTTTTTCCTTCAGCAAATCCCAAGTGCGATTCCAGGCCGCTGTCATAAAATCACAAGAGAACATGTAAGCCATGTAACTGGAACGGCGGTTTCAGGGCACGCGTGAACCTCGCATTTAAATTTAAACCATTTTCCTTGCGGGACGTATTGCGATAATACAGGAATCGTAATCAGGCTTGCCTGATGGGAATTTTTTTTTTTTTTTTTTTTTAATACCCCGGAACGCCGCATCAGATTGTGAGTGTGTTTGCAATAGGGTCAGTCTGGCTGTGGTATGTGAGCGGTTTTGCTGAGACAGCTAAATGCATGCTTGCATGACTCTGTGTGTGTGTGTATGTGTGTGTGTGTGTGTGTGTGTTTTTGCACAGAGGCCTCTTAGCAATGCAAGCAGAGCTCATACACGAGTTAGTGTTTATATGATGATGGAGTGTCCTTCACGGATTTCCGTCCTCTACCGCTCTCTCACTCTCCACTTCTCCCTCTTCCACGGTGATAGATCACCACCACTTCTATCCCTTCACCGCAGAGTCGCCATGGAAACACTCCAGCCCGTGCCAGGAATATCTATGAGCATATTCCAAACAGGACAGCCCTTCTCTCTCTCTCTCTCTCTCTCCCCTTCCACAAGTCATTGTCTCTTTCTCTCACTTCGTCATGCTTTGCTTCACGAAACATGTTTCCAAGACTCCCTCATTTTCCAGGCATTTTTGTGGTCCATTTTGTGATCCAAGGTGTTCCAGCATTTCCTCTCCTCTTGTCTGTTTTGTCTCACTATTTCTTTTTTAACGGCTTCCATTAGGCCGGGGGGGAGGTGGGGGGGATACCCATTAACTCTAACAAGTTGCACTTGGCAAACCCTAAAGCAGGACCAGGAGAATTCATAATGAATCAAAACAAAGAGTGCCAATGCTAAACTGTTCGTCCCTTTGAGAGCCCCCGCCCATCCCATCCCCTCCCCCACTGTAAACAATAAACAATGCACTTCTGTTCTCTTGCTTGGCATTCTGAGTAAGGTTGTGTTAGAGATGCAGCTCAAGAGAGTACAGAAAAAAGTTTTGACAGCTCAACACCTCAGAGAGACACGAAATATAAATTTGAATTTAAATCCGTGGGCTCCACCGTCCGGAGGACGTCTGGACAGAAATGAGCGAGAGTGAAAATTCATCTGGGAAAAGTGTTAATTTATTTATTTATTTTTATTGTTTTGTTTTGTTGTGTTTTGGATGTCAGAAGAGTTAAGTTAAAATTTTTAATCTTTTGAACAGACGATGTCTTTTTGGTGTGTGTGTGTGTGTGTGTGTGTGTGTGGTGTCTGCTTTTGCATGGTCCCGTGGAAACAGTCTTTGAATGGAATGGAAATTAAATGAGCCAAGCAGAATACGACTAACCATCATTTAGTCAAATACAGTACTGTGCAGTGTGTGCGTCTGTGTGTGTAAATATTATGGCATTATTGGCAGAAATGTAATCCAACATTCAAGAGTCAAACTATAATAAGGAGTACATAAAATACAGATAACAATTGGAAAGAGAAAATGATGTATCTATATTGTGTTAGGTGTGAGTTCTGTCATGATGGGAAACATGGGGGGGGGGGGCATATGGGTAATTGACATGATGAAAGAAAATATCATTCAGAGAACGTAATGGGAGGAAATTTGACAAAATCAAAACAATCCTAATTAAAAAGGTCCTAAAGACTGTAACTCTGTCAAATTGTAGTTCTGTGAGTCACTCCAACACACATGGATGCTAACCTTAAAACCACTATAGCTAGCTCTCGTACCGTTGTCCTGAACGTGTGAGCTCCTCGGTTAAGTGCTTTGATGCATTGCCAGGTTAGCTTTCAGGTCATTAGCCTTTTTTTTCCACATTTCTTCTCATGTCTTGCTCAGAGAGGTGGCATATTTTTGCCATAATGGCAGCGAATGTCATACTCTTTCAAGACGGATTGTTTGCAGACGAGACAAACTCTTTTCCCTCTCGCCTCTGTTTAAAAAAAAAAAAAAAAAAAATCATGTTCCCTTTTCTCTCATGAAAGCCACTGATCCATGTCCCACTCTTTTCCACTGTACCTTTCCAATTTACCATTAAGACAAGGTTGTCAGTTTGAGCGAAGGACCAAAAATTGGCGGTTACTGAAAATGTTAAGCTGCGTTGTGAGGGATATTGCAGGAAATGTTGGAGGTGAAATTGCAGGAGCACTTTGCTTGTCTTGTGCCTCACTATAATAAGACGTCCGTCGTGACAGTCAGTGTCATGGGGCGCTAAAATCGTAGGACAACTCTGGCCCGCGAGCCGCAGTTTGGGCAACTTCGCCATAGAGGCATAGACAGTCCAGTACCCCGTCATGCTAGCCAGAGGAGGACAATGACAAAAGTAAATAAAACACACTGAATTTCTGTGGAGCCTCTCTCTGAAAACCATAGCAATATGTAGCGTGTAGAGTTTATTGTTTGTCCAGGTGATAAAACTATAACTTACGTGACCTAATAAAGACAGACTCTTCGCCCGAACAGGCGGTCAAGTGTTTTCCATGCGACTGTGTTTCCAAAACTGACAGCGTATCACATCTTTTTATTTTTCCCTCAGCGTCGGTAAATTTTTGTTGTTTTGTTCGCTTGTCATTGGATACATGGCACTGCTGGATTTGTCGTTATATTACGTGACATCCTTTAAAAATGTGTGCAAAGGTTTACTTGCTAGCAAAATTAGCAAGCGAACAGCGTTTCTTGCTGTCCTGATTTCACCTTCATAAAATTCTGCAGCTCTTCAAGTTCCGCAGGAGTAGTTAAGCTGGTCGCTGTTTTAGGCTCAGTGAGAATATCTGAATGGCAAAGATAACATTTAACATTCACGGCATGTGCTGTTCATCGAGAAACAAGCCCGTGCCAATTAAGCACTGTCTTAAGTGGGCCGGTGTCCTGAAGATATTTAATACTTTCATTCGTTATTTTGTGGGCAAAGTGGATTTCTCAGATGAATAATGTAACTAGAACTGTTTTGTTCTGTTTTGTTTTTTTGTTTTTTTACCTCTTTTCCCTTAAATTCTCCTTTTTCACTCAGTCTTTCTCTCTCTTTTTTTTTCTTTCTTTCTCTCTTTTTAGGTGGGCTGGTGTCTCCCACTCCTGCACTGCCTGATTTCAGTGTCCTGTGCTCCTTCCATCCACTGCTCTCCAGGACCCCCTTCCCCCCCACCCGTCCCCAGACCCAAGAGAGGAATAATGGTGCTCTTCTCAGCTCCCTCTCTCCCCCTCCTTCTCTCATTTCTCGTCATCCTTCACTGCCCCCAGCCATGCTCACCTGAGTCGCAAAGGGAGGAAAGCACTTCGTCTCCCTCCATCCCCCCGGAAATCTACAACAACCTCACCGGCAGCAACGGGGGGTCGATAAAAAAGTGCTCTGGACAGGTGCAGTGCCAGCCGGGCATTATCCTGCCCGTATGGAAACCCACCAACCCCGGTCTGGGCGACCAGGTTGCCCGTGCGGTCGTCTACTTTGTGTCTCTCATGTACATGTTCCTGGGCGTGTCCATCATCGCTGACCGCTTCATGGCGTCCATTGAGGTGATCACATCGCAGGTAAGCCCACAACGCGCTGTCTGTGGTTGGCTGGTGGTGATGGTCCATTTCAGAATGAATCAGGTTAGCAAAAGCCAGTCACACTTTATGGCTCTGGTGCTACCAGTTGGGATATTGGTTTTGTACCAGCTGGAACCTTGGTACGGGTCCATTATATTCTTCTAGCTATGTTAAATCTACATTTTGAACATATTTGACTACACATTTAAATACATGTCGCTCATATATAAGCAAATTATAATGAGTTTGCAGTGATACAGAAGTTACATTATAATAGCGTTGCTGTAATGCATAATTAAGTTAGACTAAATGGTTTCCCTGGCCATTATGTGTGTTGCATTTCACGAAGTCTGAATCACATGTTAAAACTGCACTGTCCCCCAGACTGACGAGGGAAGACCTGCAACCTTCATTAGGATTCATGTCTCTCCCCCTTAGAACGTGAAATTGCTGACAGCATCCTAATGTAAGAACGTATTATATTAATTCAAGAGGACGTGACACATTTGCGGGGGGGGGGAACTGGCGAATTTCTGTCTAAAGAACTGCAGGGTGCAAATGACTTTCCTCCCCTTAAAGAATAGCCTAATACTGTTTCTAATACTGTTCCTCATCCATATTAATAAGCTTAATGCTCTGTGTCGGTACATTTCTGTGCCACATACTGTATTTTTAAGAGCAGTTGATATAAAGAGGGAAATAATAAAGTCGGGCCCTCTAACAGCGTGTGTTTAATTCCATTTCCCACGAGTTAATGTCTTTTTTTTTTACGCCTCTCTCAAAATAATCCCTGCATTTTTTTTTGTCTAATCTGCACAGGAATAATCATGTCTCTGTTAGTTGTGCAGCGACCATAGATTCTTGAGAATAATATTAGTGTCAAAAACACGTCACCAATCAGAATTATGATGTCATCTCACGTGCATACACTCCACTTTTCTTTCCATGGTTTTCCTTCTTTTTGATTTTCTATTGTAGCTAAGCCTGTTTTAACACCTCCATATTCCTTATCTTAAAGATGTCCTTTTGTTCTGCAAGAGATCCTTGGCTTATGTGTGATGTGGATAACTGTCAAATCCTCAGTTGAATTTAGTTGACAAATACACACACGCACACACACACACACACACACACACAGTGGTATTTAATTGTTTCCTGTACTCCTGAATGGACTTTTTTTTTTAACATTAAATTCAAACATCTAATAATGCAAATATGTGCACTGTAAAATCGTGCAAAGGAATTATCCACGTAGGCAAATAGAAAGATTGCAGATGCCGGTGGTAGCAGTGCTTTACTGTGAGAGCGTATATATGTAGATATCTCCTTGTCAGATGAGGGGAAGTCAGCCCTTCATCTCAAGGTTAGAGGGAATGAGCTCTCCTCTTTCATCATCAATCAGGCCTGTCATAAATAGAGACAGGCTCTCCTCCTCTGACCTCTGCATGGGAACGCGTCTCTTAAGATACGAGAAATGTAGCTACTACGACGAGCCACGTTTACTCAGGCACGGTTTACATCTTAACAGGGGGACTGGAAAAATAACTCGGATATCCTAAATGATCACGTTATGAAACGTAGTAAAGAAAGATGATAGTTCTGTAGTAATTTTAGAGAAGAAGAATATGAAATGCTGCTAATGAAGACATGGTTTTGTATGTGGATGAATTGTAGCGTGTAAAGTGTAATTTTAGTGAAACAGTTCGTGTGAAAATATTATCGGTAGGGCGGGGGGGGGGTGGGGTGGGGGGGGTAGCGCAAGTCAGCATATACAGTGATCTAGAGAAAATTTCAAGGAAAAGAAACTGAAGAAAAAATAACACACTAACACACACACAGAGTTAAGCATACACAGCACATTTGCTAGTTTTAACTGAACTCATGGCATCTTTTGATATTCCGCCCTTGATGTTAGACAAAATGCAATGTTTTTTTTCCCGGCGTGAAATCGACACCAGAATAAATGTAATTCTGATAAGCGCTGGAACACAGAATCCTCCTGGGAGACACGAAACAGTTAACTCAAAAAGAACTCTGCCCAACTCTGAAAAAAAAAAAAAACACTTCCAAGTTTTTTGTATAGTGAATGTGCTTTGCTATACAAACTTGGATTCTATCCAGAGAGGAGACTGAGGTTTTGGGGGACATTTGAGAATCACCTTAGTAGGAGGATCTTTGTCATAAATTCAGTCTCTCTCTTTGACATTTCAAGCCGCAGGTTATAACGAGGAAAGACATATACTCCTGCCTCCAAGCGAATGGTGTTTATATTGCAGCCAAAACAAGCATAAAAATCAATATATCAGCTTCATATTTCAGAGAAAAGTCAACAGACTACAAACAAATGCTCTGAGCTTTAACAGGCGTTTTGAATAAACAGCTCATGTCAGCAGCATAATGAAGTCAGCAAAATGCTTTGGCTTCCAACTGCACTTAAAGACCTTACTGAATGAAGATTGGTTGCCTCTTTGTGTGTGTGTGTGTGTGTGTGTGTGTGTGTGTGTGTGTGAGAGAGCCTATAGGTTGTTCTGACTATGTGTATGTATGTAGATGAGTCTGCTTGTATGTGTGTGTGTGTGTGTGTGTGTGTGTGCTGGGGAGTAATTTGTGTGTGTATGGTGTGTGTGTGTGTGTGTGTGTGTTTGTAAACTGTAAGCTGATATTTGCTGTTCGCGACTCACAGGAGAAGGAAGTGACCATCACCCTGCCGAATGGAGAGACGTCAGTGGCCACGGTCCGGATCTGGAATGAAACCGTGTCTAATCTGACGCTGATGGCTTTGGGTTCCTCCGCCCCTGAGATCCTGTTGTCCCTCATAGAGGTGGGTAACCATTCTGGTTCTTTCCACAACCATGTCTGTTTCTCTCTTGCTCTGTCTGTCTGTCTATCTCTCTCTCCACTCTATCTATCTATCTATCTATCTATCTATCTATCTATCTATCTGTCTGTCTATCTGTCTTTCCATCTATGACTCTTTCTCTCTCTACCAACACATAAACAGAGAGAGAGAAGAGCAGAAAGAGAGTGTAACCATTTATCTGAATACCTCCACCACTCCACTTCAAAGCTCTCTCAGAGTGGCTCTTAAGTGAATGTGATAATGTAGTATGTCACATGCCATGACACTAACGTAACCTCAGGTTCTCCAGCCCTCTCGTTAAGGGCATTTTAGCCATGTTTATCAGTCAGCATGAGTGACAAAATAGCTAACCTTTAATGTGACGTGTGTTTTGACAGCGTGTCATTACACTGCCATTAAGTGTGATAATCTTTCATGACAGATGCTGTTTATAAATGGAAATTGTCAAATACAGCTAAGCATTATTGGGTTTTTCAACAAAACTCAATTACAGCTGGGAAATGTAATGGAAAAAAGTACAGAGAGAGAGAAAAAGAGATTACGTCTAGAAGGGATAGGAATTATATTACAAGCAGAATTTGTGACAGATTAAAAACCCCTATCCTTCAGTCTAATCAGTTACAGAATCAGACGGGTCATGCCAACTGGGGTTTGTAATAACCGGAGGCCCTTATAAGGTATGTCAGACGGAACCAGCAACCTGATGGAAGCGACACAGTCTTAAAACAGAGAGAACGAATACAACCTTTGAACTGTGAGTCTCTGAGGTTATGACCACTGTCCAGAGTTTAAAAAAGTAATCGTAATCAACTACTGTCGCTGTTACCTGTCTTTGTCAAATGAGATTACTGCAGTAGCCTGCGGAAATGTTGTGCAAACCGTCTGCAAATACTTTTTCATGACTTTTTTTATGAGCTCCTTGGAAGAAGTACAGTGTTGTTGTTGCTGTTTTTTTTTTTCTTGCTTATGGTAATTATCTCGAAAAAGAAAAACAACACAGCGGCTGATTACTGAAATGAGCCGTGCGTGCCAGGGTTACTGCACTCTGATGTTTGAATTCAAAATTCAGTCCTGGTTTTTTTTCGTTCTTTTTTTTTTTTGCTAATTATAGTACGTTAACGAAACAGTTACCACAGCTACCAAAAGAGCGCGGCGTTTGTCTGTTATGGAGAGTCAAGCGGGCTGACGCACCGGGTTCGGGGTTTTTTTTTTTTTTTTTTTTTCTCGTTTCAGGTGTGCGGGCACGAGTTTAAGGCTGGCGAGTTGGGACCAGGAACAATCGTCGGCAGCGCCGCCTTCAACATGTTTGTGATCATCGGACTCTGCGTGTGGGTCATTCCCGACGGAGAAACGCGGAAGATCAAACACCTGAGAGTCTTTTTCGTCACGGCTTTTTGGAGCATCTTCGCCTACATATGGCTGTACATAATCCTCTCCGTCATCTCACCAGGAGTCGTAGAGGTGCGCGCGTGTGTGTGTGTGTGTGTAACCATATGTCTGTTCCTTTCTGTTTTCTTTCCTTGTCTGTTTGTCAGAGTGTATTAAATGTCCTTGTTTTGTTTGCAGAGCGGAGACATATTTCAGATTATACTAAACAACAAACGATAGCAAAGCCTTTCATATCGTGGGTCTTTTTTTTTCAGGGGCATAGGAAAGAAGAAGGGAGACAGAGCAGGTCATGATTGTCTAGCGTGTCTGAGTTTGTCATTAGTTTCTGTCTGCTCAGGGTTGTCAGACCTGACAGTGGAATTGAGCTTTTATCTCCAGTTTATTTGGATAGCATTAAACAAACAGTATATATGTATACATATATACATATTTACACTCAGACCTAGCGTTCACTCAGAGCATGCTTCTGTAAGAAACATGAAGATTAAATTTGTGCCTTTGTGATCTGTGTGCGTGCGCATGTGTGTGTGTGTGTGTGTGTGTTCAGGTATGGGAAGCCCTGGTCACACTGCTGTATTTCCCTGTGTGTGTGATCCTGGCTTGGATCGCTGACCGCCGCCTCCTTTTCTACAAGTACATGGGGAAGCGTTACCGTGCCGACAAGAGGCGCGGGATTGTCGTGGAGACTGAGGGAGAGATGACTCCTAAGGGACTGGAAATGGATGGGAAGTTCCCTCCCCGCGGGGGCACTGTAGGAGTAATGCCACAGGAGAACTGTCAGGATGGTGCCAACAACACTGCGGGTGTCATTGCAACCCTGCCCAACTCCAACAGCACCACTGTTACCATGGAGAACACGAAGGAGCTGGACGAGAGTCGGAAAGAGGTGTGAGAGAGCACACACACACATACACACACACACACATACAAACACACACACACACACAAACACATACAAACACACACACACACACACACTCTCACACACACACACACGCTCACAAACACACACACACACACACACACACACACACACACACACACACACACACACACACACATACAAACGCACACACACACACACTCTCACACACACACATACAAACACACACACACACACTCTCACACACACACGCTCACAAACACAAACACACACACACACACACACACACACACATACATACACGCTCACAAACACACACACACATGCACACACACACACACACGCACGCACTCACACACGCACTCACACACACACGCACACACACATGCGCGCACGCTCACAAACACACACACACACATACACACATGCATGCACGCACACACACGCACGCATAAACACACATGCACACACAGACACACACGCACATACATACACACACATGCACTCTCATTTGTAACTTGACAACAAATTGTTATTCAGACACCATCTATCTCACTTAATCATATTTACACGCCTCTAGTGGAGAGGCTTTTAGGAACATCAGACCAGAAAAATGTTTATACTTTAATAACCTTCCTCATCCTCTGTTTTTTATTTTTTATTTGTCTAGCTCTGTCTCAAGGTCTTTTTTCTCAATTTTAGTGTCAGAAAGTTCTTTCTCACCACTGTTTAATTAGCTTTCCTAACCTGTCATTCCGGGGGTTGGTGCAAAAACGGCTGTTTAAATAAACCCCCGTTACGTACGGGAAGCCTCTATCCAACAGGCGCTGTAATCGGCGTTGAAATTTGTTCCGTGTCGTTCTCAGGTGATCCGCATCTTGAAAGACCTGAAGCAGAAGTACCCCGACAAAGAACTGGACCAGCTGGTGGAGCTGGCCAATTACTACGCCCTCCTGCACCAGCAGAAAAGCAGAGCCTTCTACCGCGTCCAGGCCACCCGCATGATGATCGGGGCGGGAAACGTGCTGAAGAAGCACGCGGCCGACCACGCCCGCAAGGCGGCGGCGTCCGGGGAGGAGGACGGGGGCGAGGCGGACGACCTGGCCGTGTGTAGTCACATTTCTTTTGAAAGCGCCCACGGCCAGTGCATGGAGAACTGCGGGACCCTGACGCTAGCGGTGATCTGTCAGGGCGGCCTAGGGGAGAGCACCTTCTACGTGGACTACCGCACCGAGGACGGGTCCGCCAACGCCGGATCCGATTACGAGTACTGCGAAGGCACGCTGGTGTTTAAACCTGGAGAGACCAGGAAGGAGATTAAGGTAATAGAGAGAGAGAGAGAGAGAATTGAATTTGAAATCCCATTTAGTAGGTCAGTGGCGTTTGAGTCACACACCAGACAGTTACATCTCAAGTAGCTGAAAGGCTGGGGGAAGAAAAGGAAAACTGGGGGGGTAGTTCACCATTAGCAACAGCTCACAGCTGATTTGTCCCTCCTCAAATACAGATCAAATCTGTTCAATTACCGGTCAGCTCACAGCTGGCATGTTCCGCTCTCAGCCACACAGAGGCCACACCAAAAATATCATCAGAACATTTATCATTAGTAGTAGTAGTAGTAGTAGTAGTGTCGTTATCATCGTCATCGTCATCATCAGTTATTATACCAATATATTACATTCAGTTTCAATAAGCCTCTAAATAAGCAAAGCTCAAAGACAGCTCAAACACTCTTAAGACAGTTCAAACAAGACAGATTAAATGACTGTTTTAAACGTGGAAAAACAAAGATACCCTGAGCCATATACTCTAATAATCTCTCTTTATGATAGAAGAGAGAGAGGGGGAGACACACACAAACAGAGAGAGAGGGGGGGGGGAGTAGCAGTACCATTACAGTAAATGAGGGCCCATCGTTAGCGGAATGACACTGATTGACAGTTGTTTACTTTAGAGATGTAGCTAAAATGGCGAATGCACATGCCTGAACGTAGAGATTTAGTTCTCTACTTCTGCAGAAGATAATCCCAGAGTTTTTTTTTTTCTTTTTTTTCTGAACAGTTATGTAATTTAAAGTCCCATATGTCCCCTATCAATCCCATGTTTCAGGAACGCACACACACACACACACACACACACACAAACACACACACACACACACACACACACTCACTAATGTTTATATCCACGCTGTTGTGCAACTAGTATCTGCTCTCTAGCGACTGTAGTAAACTGGGGGGGGGGGGGGGGGGGGGGGGGGGGGGGGTTTGGGGGGGGGAGGGTCGTTCTCTGCAGCAGGCAGAGAAAATCCTGTTAAATCTTAGTGACATTGGGGATTTGGGTCTCAGCAGAAACATTATATTTCTGTGACTGTTTGGTTGTTACTGTTTAATTTTTGCTGTTTTCTTTAGGGAAGAGAGCATAGATCGGAGGATGGGGTGGGGGGGGTGTTATAATGTGTTATTTGAGTTTCAGAATACTACAGAGAACTAAAAAAAACCTCAGCTTCCCTGAATGAATTTTCAGGCTTATGAAATGAGTTAAATCCAATTAGCCAATCAAAGGCGAAAAAGCATGCATTTCAACAAGAGCTGTAGCTGACAGGAAAAAAAGAGAAATTGATCAGTACACTGGCCGGTTTTGTTTAATCTGTAGATCATTGTTCAAACCACTCAGACATTAGAGCAACTAAAATTCAGCTCCACTCTCTATTGGATTTTGAGTTTTGTTCCAGAATGTTCAAATTGTGTTTCTTTTTGATTGATTTAACCATCTGTGCTGCCCATGTGTTGGTTTTGGACTTATGAGATTTGATCAATGGCAAAGGTTGAATATCGCCAATAACCTGCTACAGAAATAATCTTTTTGTCTGTCTGTCTTCGAGTCCTCATAGTGTTTTTCCCACCATTTGTGTTTCTTTCTCCGCTCTCCAGGTGGGAATTATCGACGATGACATCTTCGAGGAAGACGAACATTTCTTCGTTCGTCTGTCGAACCTTCGCGTGGGCGACGCCGAGGGGATGTTCGAGAGCGACGAGGCCGGGGCGGGACCCAAGGGTCGTCTGGTGGAGCCCCTGGTTTGCACGATCACCATCCTGGACGACGACCACGCCGGCATCTTCACCTTCAGCGAGCGGATGGTGCGCACGAGCGAGAGCGTGGGGACCATGGAGGTGACGGTGGTCCGGAACTCGGGCGCCCGCGGCACCGTCATCCTGCCCTACCACACCGAGCCGGGCACGGCGAAGGGAGGGGGTGACGACTACGAAGACGTGTGCGGAGAGCTGGAGTTCACCAACGACCAGACCACGTGAGTGAGAGAGAGAAAGAGAGAACGAGAGAGAGAGAACGAGAGAGAGAGAGAGAGAGAAAGAGAGAGAGAGGGGGAGAGCATCATGTAGCAAGAGCACGAGTGAGAGAGAACAACAGGAGGTGGAGAGTTCGAGGAAGACAGAAGTAAAGAGAGAGTTGAAACAGAGGAAGAGTGAGTGAGTGAGTGAGTGAGTGAGAGAAAAAAAAATCATAAGAGGGACGGAGAAAAGGAGAGAGAGAAAACGAGAGAGGGGGGGATGGAGAGAATGGAGACAGAAAGCGATTGAAAGCATGGAGGTGAAAGAAAATGAATGAACGTAACGTCCATGGAGAACAGTGGGGTTAGTTAAACAGAGAGGATGAGGAGGAGGAGCGGTAAAGGAAGAAGGGTATTCCCTCCATTCCTGAGAGAAACGAGCTGTCTCAGCACGTTCAGATAGACGGTATAACGACTCGTTTGCTATTCCTTTACCTTCCTGTTCGCTCCTCTCCTCCATTCCCATCCATCCGTCCAGAGGACACATGACAGCTCCCTGCATTATTCATACAGACTGAACTGTTAGAGGCAGTGGCTTCTCAAAAGTAACGAACCGTTCGTGGAATGTGGGCGTTATTTGTCTGCAGTACATCTGTGTATTATCGGTCGATGAGTTATGCTCGTCCTGATTTATGGCAACTTGTCTTCAGTTGAGACACGAGGTATAGAAAATCTAATGAATACAATTTAGTGCAATTAACTAACCAGCACAAAAAGATTTACACCCAGATGAGCTAGTACATATTGTGTGTTTTAGATGGATGATTGCGATGTCTCATTTGTTATTGTGTGGATTTTGAGAATGTGTGTTTGCATGTGTATGTGTGTGTGTGTGTGTGTGTGTGTGTGTGTGTGTGTCTACAGAATTGCCACTGCTTGAGTACACAAAATGAGTCATTAACATATTTTATTGACAGACGAATAAATGCATGGAAAGAGTTTGTCTCTCTGTGTATGTGTGTGTGTGTGTGTGGGCAGTATTGTCACTGTTTGTGTGCATCACTTTGTTGCCAGGCATTTTTCAGATAGGGACAAAATAAATGGTCGGAAAGTGTGTGTGTGTGTGTGTGTGTGTGTGTGTGCGTGTGTGTGTGTTTATGCACGCGTGTGTAAATGCACCTGTGCATGTGCGTAAGCTCAACAGACAGAGCCAGAGAGAGAGAGAGAGAGAGAGAGTCTGTCTTGTCCTCTGTTTAGCCTCTTTAGAGACTGTGTTAATGCCACAGTGGTGTTCAGGTTTCTGGTAATTGCGCAATAATTGCTCCTTTAATGCGTCGTTCTCAGTTTGAAGCCTCACGAAAGGGCTTGCCATCCAAAAATGTTCACCGTACTGGCGTATGTGGTGTCCACTTACAGCTGACCCTAATCCCTCTCCCATGCACGCGGATCATTCTGAGAGATGAACTCGTTCCATAGGGGGATAAAGGGCAGCCAAGTGTGAAACAGTCAGTTTGTGCTTTGGTTACTCATCAAAGGCTGTGTCTGAAATGGCATACTACATACTACTTATATACTGATCTCGACGTTAAAGTAGAAAGTCGTATGCAGTACACGAAAAATAAAAATTTGCACTACACGACAGTTACCCGGATGATGTACTATTCTGGCGAAAATTTGCAGTATACAACCAGAGCTCACTTCGTCGTTTACTGCATCCCATGATGCTATGCGGTGATGTCCAACTGCCAAAAAATTTAAAAAAACATGGCGGACAGCAACAGACGTGGCTCCCACTTCAACTCCAGCTGCAGTTCCGAATATAAATGTATCAGTTGCATTTTTTTTTGGTGTATTAAGTCTTCATATGCTTTCTTATAGGGCACCTTTTGATAGATGTTTGTTGTAGTCGTGTGTTGTTCGTTTTTTTAACAGAACAAATAGCCCAACCGATAGCAAACATGTAGCACACTACAAGAAAAGTTCTCATATTTGCATACCATACTGTACAGTAGCATGGGGAGTAGTGTGCAGTACACAGTGTATGCTGGGCCAGTATGCAGAACACTAGTGTGCCATTTCAGACACAGCCAAAGTCTTCCACTGGAGCGTTTTCTAAAGCTCAACATCTTTAGGGGTGTACCTCTGCAACCTGTGCTGTCATTTCTTTTGTCATGCAAAAACAGAATGCCTAATAGTTCAGTAATGTGCAGTTTTTTTAACAGAGTGCAACTCGACAGCTCAGCCGCACCTGGCAGAAATTGGCTCTGCTGCATTTTATAATGAAACAGAACCATGCTTTTGTTCTGCTCTCTCTCTCTCTCTCTCTCTCTCTCTCTCTCTCTCTCTCTCTCCCTCTCTCCATTTGTGTCTTTCTCTCGCTCTAACCGCTCAACTAAGTTGCTCTGGTGACATTTCCCCACAATTCCCTAAGAGACACAGATGTCTGCTCTCACTCACTCACCTATATCTACTCTCAGCTCTCTCTCTCTCTCTCTCTCTCTCTCTCTCGCTCTCTCTCTCTCTCTCTCTCTCTCTCTCTCTCTCTTCACTCCCCAGTGTATTCCACCTTTGGAAAAGCAACTCTGTGTGTACATGTGTTAATGCGTGTGTGTGTGTGCGTGTGTATGTGTGCGCGCGCGTCCGAGTGTGTGTGTGTGTATGTGCGCGTATGTGTATGTGTATCTGTATCTGTATGTGTGTATGTGTATCTGTGTGTTTATGTTTAAGTGTAGGGGCAAACACACACAGACGTCTGCAGCCTGCTGACGT
>NC_044500.1:9185540-9233040 GCF_902362185.1 Chanos chanos | reverse complement strand
TACATCCACCACCATCAACTCCTTTTGTGGCTGTTTAATGGTCGCCCAGAGAATAGAGTTTTGATTTCACAATGCGGGCGCTCTGAGGATGTAAATAAAGCTTTTATGATTTTATTGACTTGCTCTCCCATTTCTGTAACCACCACTGCCCTTTCTGACAGAATGACTCACTGTCCACTGAGCCGTTACAGTGGGATCTCCAACACCACTTAACCACTGGGCAATCTTACCCGTACTCATATTCTCTTAGTGGACAGGGAAGTCATAGTCAAATGATTGATGACCTTTCCTATTGAAACAGGTCCAGAAGAGCTGGTCAATTAACTGAGATTGTTACGTACATGTATGTTAACAGGGAAAACTAAAATGTTTTTTTTTTTTTTAATGTTGTTCATTTTGATTGTCAGGTCTGTCTATGTTTGTGATAAAACTGTGGTTTGTGGTTTCTGTCTGTAGTGCAGCCCCTAACCCAGCGCGGTGAATGACACACCTTTTGCTGCGGTGTAGTGGATAAGATTTGCATGACAGAGAAATTTTAGCGACAGCACTATAACGGCATGGTTCAGTTTTAAAGGCATGCATGGATGGTCATGTGACATTTACAGTGTTCATTTCATCAAAGGTACAGCCTAAGCCAAATTACACCGAGATACAGAAAAGCGAAAAAGTACATTTGGAGCAACAACCGTGGTACACAACGCACTAGTAGCTTAAAAGTGACGCTGTTATGGGGTTCGGTGGCGTAACAGTACTTTTAACCCTAGTTCTTTGGTTTGTTCGGGTAATGTAATGATATTGCGTAATATCTAGCGACAGATTTCAGATTTTAGAATTTTTTTTTCTTTTAAAGAACCACTTAGAGCTACTGACAGCCTTTTTGGTTTTCTTCGGTGGCTGTGATAACAGTATCTTTCCGCATTTTTAAACACCCATTTGGAAAATCGTTTCCCAAGCGCTCCGTATTCCTTTGTAAATATATTTTTTTGGCATCTTGCGGCCAGCAAATGGAAGAGTAGTGGGCTCTATACTGATCATCTTATGCGCCCTTGTAACACGGAGTGTTTGTTTTTTTTCCCCAAAATGAAAACTGTTGACGTTTCTCGTGAATATGAGCGTGAACAAGATTGTCCGGCTTTGCGCAGAAGAATGAATTTAGGTAGATTTGTGCGTAAATGACGACATTCCTAAACCATAACATTCGCTCATAAAGATCATGGAATTTCAGAGCCAATTGAGGAGACTGTTATGTCCTACGTAGATAGTGTAAAATAGAGATATTTGCTCTCTTTTTTTTGTTAAATATTGTGTCCAACCCAGTTATTGCCTTAAGAAAAAGATTTTATTAATAGTTTAATTATTTATATTTGAATTAATATAGCTGCACTGTTTCATGTATTTGTGTTATGTAAACATCTTTGGACACCAGGAACCAAAATGATTAAGACCAAGTGTGCAATACAGTACCCCTACCCCAAGTATCCCCTGCAACAGCTGAGCAGTGCACCCTCTCAAAGTTGCAGAATTTTCCCATTCTGTGCCTCTTCAGACCACTCAGTTCTTTAGTGTAGATTCTGGAAAAATAATCTTGTTTCAAGCCATTACAACGTGAATGTGCAATAAAGTCACAAATGGGACTGAAATACCTTTTGGGAATGTCCTTAAACACACAAAGGAAAATGTTTACTCAGAACTCTTTCCAAAGTTCTCCCAAAATCCAAGGGGATTTGGCTACACAAAAACAGACACACCCATCTATGTTTTTATAAATACTCTGTTTTTGTTAGTGTTTACCTAGCGTGCTAAGACACGGGCACTTTCACGAACTTCAACTTCAACACTTCAGCATCATTTGAAAGTCAAACTGGGCGAAACATTGATTGTGACATCTAGGTTTAACTTAAATATTTTAAAAGTAATGATAATTTATTAGAAGTCATTTCTGCTTCCTGAGCATGCAGAGTGGAAATAAACTTCTTTTTTTTTTTAATCCAGAAATAGTTATTTGAAATGACTTTACTCATATCTGTTGTTGTAGCGCCTCCCTCTAACATTTGAATGCAAATCATCACACAGATGACAAAACCATTTTTTGACATCCTGAAACAAGAGCCCAGAATTTAGGAGCAATTGAAATTATAAATTCGTCCTGCGTGGTCCATCTGTTCAGCTGCTATCATCTCAGTGTAGCTAAATGGTTAGGGAAACAACACATATGGTTAAATCGTGTTTTACTGTCATTCAAATCTGTCTTTCTCTGAGATGTCTAGCTCAAGGAAGACACGTTCCCGTGGGATAACGATCCATTTTCACTCCTGACGCATTCAGATTTCGCTGCCCCGTGAACTGCAAAATGTTTACTTCTTCTTATTTGTTTGATGTAGAGAGGCTTTGTACACTTTTTTTAAAAAAAAATACAACTTTGTAATATTTTCCTCTAAAATATTAGAAATGATTTTCTAATTGCAGCTTAATGTACGTGATGGCAGTAAGATCACGCTAGGAAAAACTACTGGTTTTGATAAACATTTGAGAGACGTTTAGATATTTTCTCTTGATAGTTTCCTCCCCACAGCTAAAAAAAAAAAAAAAAAAAAATCCCATGAGTAATACATCTGAATATTTGAATAGCTTTGGTTAGTGTTATAGCTTCCGCGTTTGTATTAACCTGTATTCAGTATGAAACACCCCTACACTGCACAATGCACAAGTGCACAAGTTCTTTTGAGTCCATTTCCACATAAGCTGACTGATCATTTGTTCCCAAATATTAACTTGACTTGGTATTTTATGCAACAATCTCTCTCTCTCTCTCTCTCTCTCTCTCTCTTTTCTTTTGTCTCTCTCTCTCTCTCAATCTCTTTCACTCTCTGTTTATTGTCAGAAATTGTTCAGCAAAATAGTAAGAAGTTTCATCATTTTCAAGCAGTCTTCTTTTTCCATGTTCTTACCTTGATTTAATGTCAAGTGCAAATAGAAAGTTGTATTCACAAAGTACTACATCCACAGACCTGTGTATCCCTTTACCTAATGAGACGAGACTCATCAGCAACTGCAAAAAAAAAAAATAATAATGTAAGCGAATAATGTATATTGTAAGCTGTCTTTGTCTCGGCTTGTCAGGGTTGTAGCATGTCCATTTAAGTCTTCAAATGGCATTGCTTTCATTAGACAAAAAAAAAGGGGGAAAAAAACACTGTCGTAAGGTGTGCCGAACATGTTCCATTTCCAAAACCCATTTGATCATTTTGCTGTCTGCCATCACTCTAAATGTGAGATTTCTCTCTATTCTCTGTTCATATATATGTGCATCCAATGTGCAAATTGCATGAACTCCTGGTTTTGTACGCATGATCTATTATAAATCGATAGGTTTACATTTCTCCTGCGTTTTCGCAGTCAGACGATGGGTCCCGTTCGCTCGGTAACTGTGAAATTGGCAGTGTTCGCTCGTTTGTTAACAACTGAGGGGAAAAAAAAAAAAGGGTAACTCACAAATGATTCTTCATTACCCTGAAGTTGGGTTGCTTACTTACCTACACGGAGACACAAAGCTACAAAGGAGTGATCATGATTTCCTCCGTGTCTGTCTTGATGTTATGAATCACTGATTTGTATGTTAAAATATGAGATGTCTGTTTCTGTGTTTGTACCCAGTTCCCCTCTCTTTTTGTGGGGACTGAGCCCCAGGACTTGCTCTTTTTTGTGTATTCTTTGTGGAACTTTATCTGTGATCCTATCTCTCTGCCTGATATATTACTAAGAATTACTGACTGACTCAAGAAAAGATGTGATATATAAATATTAATTTATCTTCAGTACTGTAACAAGTAAATAGAAAAGTAATATTTAAGTTTTTTTACTGAAAGAAGAAAGGTAAAGATTTAAAAAAAAATTAAAGAGAAGATGATAAGTGTTTTGGAGATTATGGCATGATGTGTATTGTGTCCTGAGAAAAAAATGTAAGAACTCAAGCTGACCTTATTGAATATAGTTTATTTATTTTCAAGACTTTGTTGTGTCTGTGTGATTTATCACAAACTCAGGCAGGCATATTCCATTCCCTTCATGGATGCCTGAATAGTCCTGTAGCAAATGAGCTGAAGACCCAAAGCTGCGTCAGCTACCAAAACATGCACTCGCAGATTATTTAAGTTCATTTAAAACGTAGTAACCGAGTTGGCTCATATTTTGATAATAGGGTTCACATGTCGACAGACGATGCCCTGTGGGTGACACTGATCCCTTCCTCGTCTTACAATGGAAAGAATTATTAGGAAAGAACAATAACATTTTATGCAATGTAGCATCTGTATAAACAGTTAGCAATGTGAAGTAATTTAATGAAACATCTCTGCGTTCAAAGAGTTACATATTTGTTTTCATTTACTCCAATTAACTGGCATTATTTGATGCGTTTTGTTTATTAGGTACAGTAGTAACTAAACTTGTTTCAGCAGTTTTTGAAGCCAATGCTCCGAAGCGTAATTCATGTTGCAGCTAGTGTTTGTTAGTTTGTTGGTATGAACACTGCGCGTGCGCGTCCTTATCGCTGAGTTCGCGGACTGTTGGTGTGAGTAATACCGGACGTGTGCATGAAGGTAACAAATGCTAACTTTTCACTTTGCCCCAACTGTAATTAATATGTACACCTACATCCATGTTATTTTGGGGAAGTAAATTTTGTTGATCGTACACAGCCATATATCTTAGAGACTGGTAAATGTAAATTAATGAGATACGCTGAAACCACAGGCCATTGTTTTGTGGATGTGCTAGCAGGGGAAGCTAGCGTCGCTAGCCAGTTAATTTTAGCTAATTAGGTTGATTTCAGAACTAACCCAGTGCATCTCCACGAATAATAAGAAGATTGTGGTGCAAAGTAATGGTATAGAGATTTACATTGTGCTGAAGAACATGCAGCCCATCTGATTCAGAATCATGTTATCGTGCAACAACTGAATTATTAGTTAATCTAGTTTGCTAACCCGGAACTGGAACCGGATAGCTAACCAGGCTAACCTAGGTTATGTTAAATTAGCCTAGCTTGGCGAGAACGATGGAACGCATGCAGCTAGCTAACGCTAAGATATACCATAACAATGTCTGTCTGATCTTTGCATATAATTTCTACCTGAGAATTATTACGGGCGAACGTCTGTTCTGTTCGCATAGAGGCGTATAAGTTAGCTGGGGAGAACTAACCGGTAAAAGATTGACAGCTGTCAGGTAACTAATTTAGCTAGCTGTATGCTATGGACTATGACCTCGTGGGTATCTATGGTAACAAGGAACCAGTGTAGTGCAACTGATGGTTGGAGAGTACAGAAAAACCGTAGTTACTTGTAGACCCAAATGAAGGTAGCCTTCTGTCTATTTTTTCCAAGGAAGGAGATGTCGTACTACTCTTCGTCTCGAAGTTCCTCCCGGAGCTTAGATTGCAAAGTTTACGTTGGCGATTTGGGCAACGGAGCGGCTAAGGGAGAGCTTGAACGGGCATTCAGTTACTACGGTCCACTGCGCAGCGTTTGGGTGGCAAGAAACCCCCCTGGATTTGCCTTTGTGGAATATGAAGACGCACGGGACGCAGAAGACGCAGTGAAAGGCATGGATGGAAAGTGGGTACTGTTTTATTAGTTTGGTAAAGTCTTGTTGCGGTTATTTTTCAGAACTACTGTGACCTTGACCGCAGCCCAGTTTCGTTGTTAGAGATGTATCAAAATACAAAGTGTCATTATCTTTGATCCCTTTTAAAATAGTTGCTGTACTGTGTTTTGACAAACAGCTACACATGTTTGGGTTTAATTTTTGCACAATTCATTTAAATCAGGGGTGGGCAAATCCGGTCCTGGAGGGCCATGGTCCTGCTGTTTTTCTTGTCGACCAACTAAATACAGTCTCTGGCTGAAGAGCATGCACACCTGTTTTCAACGTAAAAATCAACAGGTAGCTAAGAGGTGAAAACAAAAACCGGCAGGACACCGGCCCTCCTAGACTGGATTTGCCCACCCCTGATTTAAACGGTCCTTGACACTTACTCACTGTAAGTCAGATCACATGTTGCCTTTAAGCAATACCATCAGGACCCCAGAAAAACAGACTGCCAAAGTCAAACTAACGGATACCGAAAACTCCCCATCCCTCCCAAATTCACGCATAGCAAGTTTTGCACCATCTCAAACCCGTTTGTCCACTTTTCCCAGGGTCCTTTGTGGGACAAGGATCCGTGTGGAGCTCTCTACAGGTATGTCCCGGAAGTCACGGTACGGGCGCCCCAGCCGCCGTCAGTTTGACCCCAACGATCGATGCTATCAGTGCGGAGACAGGGGGCACTACGCTTACGACTGCTATCGCTTCAGTAAGAGAGGAGGAAGTCGCAGAAGCAGGTGAGAGAGAGAGAACAGGTTCACGAATCTCTATACTCATGGTATTTGCTATGGTCCCCTAGGGGCATTGTCTCGCAGCAGTTACAAGAAAATAGGCTCCACTGTATCAGTTTCAGAGTATTAGTTTCATGTTTGGCCTTTGGTGTCCCTCAGATCTGTAAAATCAGGTGTTACAAGATTTTGGTGAGAACAGATCTAAGACAGATAGGCATCTGTCTGAAATGAATCCATCTGCTTAATTGAAACTGGGGTTTTTTTTTTCTGTCTCACGTAGGCAGCATGCCTCTTGGTCATGTAAAAAAAACGTTTGTGTTTGGCCTTACATTTCTCTCTCTCTCGCTTTCAGATCCCGTTCACGGTCTCGGTCCCGGTCCAGGTCAAGAGGACGGCGGTACCGGTCTCGTTCTCGTAGCCGAAGCAACGACCGGTGCGTTTTCATTTTATCCTCCTTGCTGAGATTTCTTATTAAATGCAGAAAAAAACGGAGTCGACGGCTCATGTTATATGTAAAGACAAAAAAACAAAACAACACCAACAAAAAAAACCAAACAAGACAAATAATGAATGTGATGCATTGTCCAAGGCCTTTTGTCTTTTTAATTCTGTCACCACCGTCATAGTTTGTAAGAGACATTCCAGCGTGTGAAGTGTTTTCTGGCGTGTACCTGTTGAAAGCTGCTCTGTAAAAAAAACCTGGTTTTAACGAGTCTGCTACGTCCCTCAGCAGTGTTACTTTATCTCCCCAGGCGATACCGCTCTCCTTCTTACTCCAGACGCAAGAGCAGGTAAGACACTGGCCGTTAGCGGAGGTAACGATACGCCGTCAAACCGAAAAAGATAACTGTTGCCTTTGCGAAACCGTGTCTAAATGAAACCATTGTGTGAAGTGACTACACTCATAAAAAGAAACAGAGTATGCAAACGAGGGTGCTGCCTGTGATTGGAAGTGTAGCTAAGGCTTAACCTCCTTATCAGCGCCGCAGTTATCCTGTTCCGCGAGTTTATGCGCTCTACCTCGGAGTGTAAGCTTTTTATGAGTTTGGCAAAAAAAAAAAAAAAGTCAGTTGACCGTGTTAAAGCAAATAAAAACAAGTTGTTCTAAACAAATACGAAGGTTTCAGCTTTTGCAGTTCTAACCTCATGGCCAGAGTTGGGTTACACTGTTACATGTGCCTGGAGCATTGATTTGGCATATTTAAACTGCTCTCAAATGTCATAAGTGGAAGTGGAAGATTTTGCCATGTCAGACTTTTAAAAATCAAATGAATATTTTATTTTTTTAGCGTAACCATCTTCAAGGAATATTTTTACTGCTGTTTCATTACCACCCTCATTGCTCTTGAACTAGTCTCTATAACTCTGCATAATCTCCCTCTTCTAAGGTCTGGGACACCATCCCGCTACAAGTCCAGGACTCCTGTTAGGAGGTAAGTCATTTATGGATGAAGAGGTGTATTCTTCACACACACACACACACACACAGACACACACAACCTCCCCATGTACACTTAATACATGAACATACTGTGGCCAAACTTAAGTTCCATTTCACATTCCATTTACACCTATTCATTTGGCAGACCTACTGAATGAATGCATGCAGTAAGTGCAAAGCTAAGCTGATACAAGTCTTCAAACAATCCTGATAAGTAGCCTAAGTGCCATTGCATAGTTGCGATTACCATAAAGCAGAGGTAGATAACCGGATGACCAGAATCAAACTTTGACTAGATTTATTTATTACATTTTTTGACATTTCACCCTCCTCTGTGTTTGCCTCCCAGTCGTTCTCGCTCTCGGTCGCGATCCAGATCTGCTTCTCGTACCAGGGGGCGTTCGGCGTCCCGTTCCCGATCCAGGTCCCGGTCCAGATCCCGCTCTGCCAGCCCCAAGAGAGACAGGTAAGCCCCTGCTCCAGCTGAAGAGTACCAGCACATCAGCTGAGTCAGTATCAAAGTTGCATGCCTTTCTGTTAATTAGAGCACTCAGTCATAATTTTTTTTTTTTCTTTTCAAATTAATATTGTACAGTAAGCTCCTGTTGTTGCTTGTTCATCTGAAATGATTGGCACGTCCTTGAGGCCCCTCCCACAGCTCTCTTAGCGAGTGAAGGATGATACTACATGTATAAGCCCCTCCCCTCCCCTTACATTTATTCAATCTCAGTTTAGTCATACTGGCTGCTCGTAGTCAGCTTTACATGGGTAAGTTAGTCCATCAGTCAACCCTGACTTCCACTGGGACTCCAGCTGCCACCCGAGGTGAGCTGACGTCCCCAAGTGAACTGCACAGCTCGAATCGCGGATGGATGGACGGACTTCGACGGTGTGATGGGTGGTGGAGACAGGGCTAGGATGGGCGGGGGAAAAAAAGAGAGAGACAGCAGACAGGGATGCTAACACACACACACACACACACACAGAAAGTGAGAGGAAACCTGCCCCGACATAACATATGCCAACTCCCTCATTCTCTTTATCTTGTGTCTGATTAATGTTCTTTTCTTTTTGGAGGTCACCCAGCTTAGAATGACCTGGCCAAGTCTTGTTTAGCTACAGAGCTGCACGCACACACAGCTGATGAGCCTAGACTCCGAGAGGCAGTATTTGGGGTGATGGAGGAGGGCGGGATCGAGGGATGAATGGACGGACGGATGGAGGGAGGGCTAATATGGGAGGGGAGGGATCTTCTCTTTTCTCTTCTCTCTCAGATTTCCTGCCTCAGTTTGGTTAGCTTCAGAGAGCAAGAGAGAAACACACGCCCTCCCTCCCTCCTTCCCTTCTTCCCTCCAGACCCCCACTCCCCCACCCCCCCTCCCAAAAAAAAAAGAGAAATCTGTGCGTGATCAGACTCCGGTGACCAATTGCTGCAGGCTGTTCTTTTTTTTCTAAAGAGTTTGGGAGTCGACGGCTCAAGCACTGACCAGGGTTCATCCTTGCTGTGTTAAACGTCCTCCGGGAGGGTGACTAAAGAGCTTACCTGAGATCAGCCTCCGCCCCGGTGGTTATACAGAGGTCGTCCGACGCACATTCTGACAAGACGCTTCCTGCGCGCACACACACAGTTGTTCCACCCAACCCCACTCCCTCCCAGAACACTTGTACTACTACTACTACTACTACTACTACTACTACTACTACGCAGACCAGAATGCACTGCTGAGAGTTATGGCCCCCCCCCCCCCCAACCCCCCCGTTTCCCTTCCAAGCTCCAGCCTGTTGCTTAGCTTCTGAGAGGGTGTGAGAGAGAGAGTGGAGAGCTGACGAGAGATCAGACTTCAAGACCCTCCGAGTGTGTCTTCGAGTACTAGCATCCGTCGCTTCTCTGTACATGTTGTATCTGCCACTGTCTCCAAAGGTAATGAAAACCCAAGAGTTTAAATTTGTCATTACTGCTCTGAGCCCAGCCTTGTAGCCTCAGACACTCCGTAAACATTTTTTTTACAACTTGTTACTCAAAAGCACAAAGCATGCACTTCTAGTATCCACACATGTCTGTCTGTCTGTGTTTGAGTGTGTGTGAGAGAGAGAGAGAGAGAGAGAGACACAGGGAGTGTGTGTGTGTGTGTGTGTGTGAGTGAGTGAGTGAGTGAGGGAGCGACTGTGTGTTTAACTGTGGGATTACAAATCTATTTTGATTGGTTAAAAGGCTGATTTCAAACTTTGGAGGGGTATCTCTCTCATTATGTTGTCAATTGTAGACCTGACCTTGTGAATGAATGTGGATACTTAAATGGTGGCATTACTTTGAGAGGGTCCAATAGCATGTTTTAACATAGGCTAGGTGGCTCAATTCAGATCTGAGTGGACGGTGCTCTTGGGTTCTGAATAGGTGTGTGCCAGTAGGGTAGGCAGATATCCCCATGCAAGGCCAACAGTAACAACCATCATTCTATGACTTGCCTGAGACAGGTCTGGTCATTTACTTGGTTTTCACTTGGTTTACACTAGTTTTTACCTCAGCCCTTGCCTTAGTTGTTCCAGTCCTCATATTTAGACCTAAGATCTTGTGAAATCTACCTAGACCACAACGAGACAGCCATTCATTTTTCAGAGTTGCCGGAACATTTGTTCTTCTGCATGACAACAGTGTTCTGTCTAAATATTTCAAAACCAATGTCAAACTCAAGACAACTAAGCATCTGAGAAACCTCATGGTTGGTTCTTGAGTTTTCTCAGACTGCATAACAAACACACAACACATATACACACACACACACAAAAAAGGTACCTAGCACAGGAAATGGGCCGTCGAGTGATTAAGCAGATCTGTCCTAACCCCAGGGAAAGGGGCTGTCATGGAGAAAAGGCATGGAGCTGATAGTAGTTCATGGATGGTTGTTTTGGTACTGGTGGAAGAACTTTAATCTATTACTCAATACTAACACTTTTTTCTGTTTATTTCAGCCGTTCCAGATCTCCAAGCCAGAAAAAGAGCCCCACCCCTGCCGATGACTGATTGGAGAGGAAAACCCGCCCCCAATCCCTTTTCCGCCCTTGCATGCTTGTCTTGCAGCGTTTTTGCCCCCCCGCCCCCCCCCCCCCACCTTTTTTTTCTATCTGCTCTTCGTAAACACGTAAACAGATCTCAACTGTTAATTTTGTGTCGTTAATTTCACTGATTAGATCCAGCACTTCTGAGATGACAGTCTTTGATGTCCTGATATTCTTGTGCCCTTTGTGTTAGTTTGGACAATGAGAACTTTTCAGTTTCTTTTCAATTGAAATTATTCTGTCTAATTCAACATCTCTTCATACGTTCTATTAAATTCTGATTTTCAAGCATTGTGTAAAAAAAATGTCAAAGGGCTGTACTAAATATCCTGCTTTTTATTTGTCCTTGGGGGGTTATAATTTTGCTTTTGAAATAAACCTCTGCACACAAACTGTGGTGTGATATTGGATCTTATAATATCTCAAGTCATGGAAATAAGTGATACATTTGCCTTTGCTCCTCAGGTGTATCATTTCATTAATGATTTTATGACATGACGCTGTATTCATTTGTTGCTGTTCAAATGCACGAATGGGTAGGCTGCTCTCAGTCTGAGGAGATAAGAAATCTATCAAATTTTATTAAATAGAAACTATTAAATACGCGTGAGATTAAAATAGATTTTTTCCGTTCTTATTATGTGGATAAACCATAAGAGGAGGAAAAATACTTAAAGCCCAAGTCTGCAAAATGCTGGAGCACATGTGTGGCATGGGAAATATTTGAGATACATTATACCCGTTTTATACACGTCTCTTTTTTTTAAAGACTGTGTTGTTTTCTGGATAGTTGCGTTTGTGAAGAAGGAGAAAGGCGTATAAACGTCCCATAGACTTATCAGGAATGAATCAGTACTTGGCTAGATAGGTTCATTCAGAATGCTTGTAGACGTCATTCTCGCACATTTTTAAGATTCAAGCGTTTGCTTGACTGATCGTCCTACCGACAAATCACAAATTACCTGCTGTCGCTGTTCATTTCTCATTGGTCAAAAACGCACGCTTATTGGTTTTAGCCCACTAGGAAGTCAGATGAAGCTCTGGGGGCGGGGACATACATGGTCCATTTTCGTTAGTTTTCGTCCATTTCATTTGCTTGGCAGAAAAATCTCCTAACGGGACAACATGGCTACGCAGACGGCCCGCTATTACAGTGAAGGCGGCAGAGCAACCAAACGCCAAAAAACTGAAAACGACGGAATGGCAACGGTTAGTGGTTTCTGTTTGACGTTTGTGCGGCCCAAGGTGGGCCTGTTAATTTTATGTCTCTGAAATATTGCATAGTTGTTCAGCTAGTCAGCTAGCCTAGGTTAGCAAGCTTCTTACCTCTCTGAAAGGCATGTCGCAAGTCGGTTTGCAAGCGCGGTAGCCGACCTAGCAAAGGTTAGCTTAGTAACGCTAAGTCAGGCGCGACTTGAAATAAATTTTGGTGGTACAGATAAGCACCTGTGATAACTGCGATTTTTTCACGACCCTGGATTTCTATATGTGTGTCTAGTCATATGTTCTCGAGCCCCATAAGAAGAGGTCATTTAACGCCCTCTAAACTAGGTTAGACTATTGATTTTACCAGGAAACTATAACCTAGCTTAGCTACCAAATCCGTCGCTAGCTAATATGGCTAACCAGAATTTTGACTAGGGTAATTTAGCTTAGGTGGCTAAAATGAATGAATTAGCTGTGATGTGGTGGAGAAGCATGCAAATTTATTCTGTTAGAATCGCGAATCTGGTTTTTAAAACATGAAAATGATTAATGACGGACAACGAGATCTTGTGATTAATTTATTCACCATTTTGGGACGACGATAAATGAATTATACATGCCATAAGGATATAGAATACGGCTCCAAGTTAACATCGCGTGAGCTTGCAGGACGTGGTAACGTAATGCTGCAAGATCATTTTAAATATGTATTTGACACTGTTAAATGCAGAGCGTTTCGGCGCGTTCAGTTGTACATGAAACTCAAAACTTGCGTGGTGTTTTTTTTTCTTTAGAGGAATTTAGGTTCAGTGGTTAGCACAAATGGCTGCCAGTTTGAATCGGCACCCAACACGCTCTTCTCTAGCTTGGTGGTCTTTGTTCTAGCATCACCAGCTCGGTTTAGCTTTTTGCCCGGCTTTTCGTATCCTGCCGCGGGGACCGGTGGTCCTCTTTCAGTTTGTGTGTGTGTGTGTGTGTGTTTTCTTGCTTGAGCTTAGTTTTAAAGGAGATCACATGAACTTTGTTTAATCAGATTTTTTGCTTTACCTGGGACATTTTAGAACAATGGAACTTCGGAACTGGGTCCTTCCAGTGATGTATCGTTAGGAATAAAAGAGTTGCGCGATTCATTCGTTAAACCCGACATGATCCCAATGATTCATGCGTGTATAGATGTAACTCGACTCGTTAAGAATTCTTCAAGTCAAATGGAACAGTTAATTTTTTTTTGTTTGTTTGGTTTTTTTCCTTTGCAGGAGGGTTATGATGATCCTCATAAGACACTACCGTCACCAGTGGTGCACATCAGGGGGTTGGTGGACGGCATCACGGAAGCTGATCTCGTGGAAGCTTTGCAGGAGTTTGGACCAATCAGGTAATGTGCACAGTATTTGCAAGGTCATTTGGAACTTTGTGAGTCTTAGGAAAGAATGCAACCAAGGCCTCAATTTTCTTTCAGCTTTAGAATATCCCTAGAGATTCAATACGTGCACAAGCTCTAAGGTTAATCACCACAGTTTTTTTGCCACTACACCGAGAGCCTGACCTGTTTCTTTTCCCCCATTCGTGCAGCTATGTTGTGCTTATGCCCAAGAAGCGTCAGGCACTGGTTGAGTATGAGGACATGAGCGGCTCGTGCAATGCAGTGACCTATGCCAATGACAACCAGATCTACATCGCTGGACACCCTGCCTATGTCAACTACTCCACCAGTCAGAAGATCTCCCGCCCGGGAGACCCGGATGACTCGCGGAGCGTCAACAATGTTCTGCTCTTCACAATCATGAATCCCATCTACCCCATCACTACGGTAACGCTTTCTGCCTCACTATGGTCTCATTAGACATTCAGTATTTCTGTGTGGATTTGTTCTGAAAGATATTTTAAATGTGTTTTGTTTGGCTCAACTAATTTTTTTGTGTGTTTATCCATCAGGACGTGCTCTACACAATTTGTAACAACTGCGGTCCAGTTCAGAGAATTGTTATTTTCCGAAAAAACGGTGTCCAGGCCATGGTTGAATATCCTTTAATGCGAAAGCCCTCTGATCTAACCCTCTGTGTTCTTTACCAATCCTGGGCACACAGCACTGCATGTTTTACATTTCTCTTTGCACAAAGGCCTGATTTAACCATGAGCACCTCATTAGCTGTCAGTTCCTTGAGTAGCTGTACACGTGTTTTGAAATGGTAAACGGGAAATACTTCTGTTAAATATCTCATTTTTTTCTGGAATGCTGTTTTTGTCATTTTCCCGTTCTGTCTGTCTGGGTTTTTCTTTTCTCCCTTCTGCTCATGTGTGGTATGAGAAGAATTCATTACGAATGTCTGTGACAGGAAACATTCTTAAGGCTTGATGTATTGGCTCAGGACCTTTTTAAAGTGTGAAAGTGTTTGTCTTGTACCACGGCGCCGTGTTTTTCTTTTTCCTTAATTCCTCAAACGTTTGATTCAGTTCAGAGTGCACAGAGGGCCAAAGCCTCACTCAATGGCGCTGACATTTACTCAGGCTGCTGTACGCTCAAGATCGAGTATGCTAAGGTGAGCTCACCCACACAGTATTTACCATAGGTATTTAAGAAAAAAAACAAACTGGGATCATGTACAGATATCTCATCACTTTCTGTATTTTTCAATTCGACCCCCCCCCCCCAGCCGACACGTCTCAACGTGTTCAAGAACGACCAAGACACCTGGGATTACACTAACCCAAACCTGAGCGGCCAAGGTAACATTTGCATTCATGCCTTGTCTTTTCTGACACTACTCAGCACCCTTACTGCCACTGTGGGGGTGGGGTGGGAGACAGATGAGAGGGTGGGATTGGGGAATATATGAACATCAGGTATGATGACACACACAGGACTAACTGCTTTACTCAGTTCAGGGTGAGTGCCTCCCTTTGCTGCAGTATGTAACATAACACACGGCATATGAGAGACAGCCTCATCCTGACTTTGTCAGTCAGAACAACCTCACGGAGGTTGTGCTGCACAGGGACAGAGCACAGCAGTAACTCTGTGACATCATGCCTGGGATGTTCTCAACACAGGGTCTTTCCGTTATAAGCCAGCTGTCAAGGCAGTAAACAGACACGTCATTGGTGCGAGGGGCAACCGGCTTGTGTGGCCAGGCTTTGTGAGCTTGCGTTCTGTTCACGCGATCGTTGTTGTAAGCGTACTGTTTGTTTACGGCGTGTTTTTGACAAAAGTGGGTCCCTCAGGTTGCAAGTCCCGATGAGTTTCACCCTGATCCGCCCCTCAATACAGGTCTGGGCACTCCTTCGCCAGTGGCCTGACCACTTTGTCTAGTCTTAATTGAAACCAGCAGGCCTTCTGACCCGCAGGAAAGAATTTGAGGCACCTCACCCTCAAATGCCACTAGACGAGCGCTCATGGCCATAAATTTTTTCACAACGGCAAGTTCAAGTATGATTACAAAGCCACCTGACGGGTACCTGTTTCCTCCTCCATAATTATCATCGTGTGCCGCAAAGCCTGCCTTGTGACAAGTTGTCGGTTGTGCCTCGCACCGGTGCTATACACGTTAATATCCAGCTAAAACAAAAAAAACCACAGAATCTGCTTCAGAACATCAGCCGCTACAGCAGAATACATCAGGACACACTGGGGGAAAAAAAACAAAAACAGACATTTTCATATTTGCACAGAGGACACGGCAACATTTACAACTACAACACTGTATCAGTCAACCTCCACCAGCAAGAACATTTCCACTCGCCTTCACCCAAAACAGAGAAGGAAAAACAAACAAAAAAAAAAACAATTTTTTTTTCCTCCCTGTGAGATCAGGGAAGGTAGAAAGATTGCAAGTCTTCCTGACATTTGATACAACAGACAATTGATTACCTGACATTTGCACCTCATCATCTCCTTCCAACTGAATCTGCACATCTCCAAGGCCACGAAGACGCACTTCTTTTGGTTCTCTGGCACAATAGCATTATGTCTTGGGAGTCATTTGGGTCGTTGGTAAAATGGCACTAAATTATGCTTTCCACGGCCTCATACTCTCCTGAACCAAGCCAAGCCACACTCCACTGCGACACACCATTCCAAACCTCACTTGAATCCTCACCTCACTGCTGACAAAAGAAGCTGACTGACTTCACACTCATCTCAAGGGGGGAAAAACAATGACCACACGATGCAGACACGAAAGAGTGAGAGGGAGAGAGAGAGAGAGTGGGGTCCAGTCACACAGAAATACAGATGACGTCCACAGACACACTCCAGATGCTCCTGGTTTACCTGGCTTGGGTTGCGGTGGGGTCTCTCTCTCTCTTTTTTTTTTTTTTTTTTCCCTCTCTGTCTCTCTCTATTGAAATGTTCCTCAAGCAAAACATCACAACAACAAAACTGTCCACACACCCCACCCCAAACAACCATCATTCAAGACGGTCGCACCACCCCTCTGACGTCAGGGTACATCCATTCATACGGAAAAGGAACGATAACAAAAGCCACTTACAAAAGAAGACACAAGCTGACAACACGCCAACAAGCATATGCACAGACACACAGACAGACACAATGCCAAGTATTTTTTTTTTAAATCCCCTAAAACTCTGCTATGTATCCTGGAATCAGTTGTTAGGATTACCCACTCCCCCCCCCCCCCTTCCTTACTCCTTCCTCCGTTCTATCAACACATCTCCTCTTTTTCTAGACCTCCCTTTCAACATCTCCAAACCAGTCTCTCCTCTCTCTCTCTCTCAGTACAACTCTTTGTGTGAATTTTTTTTTTTTTTTTTTAATTTTTTTCTTGTGACTCCTGTTGTAACACCTTCCATATGATGCAGGTTTGGCTTTGTGTGTCTAGTGGGGGACGGCAGTCTGTCTGAAATGTGCAAAAAGCCTGCTTTTCCGAACTACACGCAGTAAGGAGGAATGCGTACAAAATGGCAACCTCTGGTACCTCTGTGGGAATGTACGGGAAAAAAAAAGACAAAAAAACAAACAAATAAAAAAAGAACGAAAGAGAAAGAAAAAGGAATTTTAAAGCGGGAGCAAGAGTATTTCAGCTAAGATGGACTTTTCCAATGGACCAAAGGATAGGAAGGATGGATGGATGGAAGGAAGGATGAAGATAAGAAATGTAATGAAATATGAACTGAAGGAGATGAAAAGGCTCTGGTCTTCAGTGGCTAATTCTCTGCATATGCCTCGTGCCTCACCCTCCTCCCTCCTTTGAATGTGTGCCGTAAGTAACCCCAAACTTCTGTTGTCTTGGAAAACAGCAGTCTATGATATGTATTACTGTATGTGGATTTTTTGTTTTGTTTTGTTTTTTGGCGTTGTCTTTTGTGTGTTTTTGTTTTCTGTTCTTTTTGAGTGTGATTTTAATATTGTATGACTAACTTGCCGTGTGTTTTCCAAAGACTTGAAATTACGCTGACCGAGGGAGGGAGAAGGGGGGGGTTGCATTCGATTTGCAGAACCTTTAAGACCAGAATCCCCCCTCACCCCCTGTATTTTGTCCCTGTATACCTAACAGAGGCAGCCAGGATGTTCTGATGAGTTGTTCTTGTGCTGATATGCTTAAACAAGACTTTTACACTCTTAACCTTTACCCCCTAATGTATTTTACATGGGCCTTCCAGGAGGGGGGGGGGGGGGGTGGGTAATGTTTGAAACGCACTGTCCGCTCACACTTGTTGTTTTTGATTTTTGCGCCGGGAGGCCATGTGGTAATGTCTTGTCAGGCGTGTTAGTATGCTGTAAAGTGAATGTATGGAAAGTGGCGTTAGTTTGACGTGTGAAATGTGTGTACCTGCACAGGTGCAGATGCTGATGGCAATGGGAGCAATGCTCAAGGTGTGTGTATGCTTTAGGCACTTCTTTTTCAAGCATCATTAGGAATTGGCTAGTCAAGTGGGGGGGGGGGGGGCACTGCTTCTTTTTGTTGTTGTTGACATGTTTTTGTGGGGGTCATGCTGTATCTTTTATTCTTGCTCCCATGCGTCTCTTTCCATTGCATTAATTGTTGTTTAAAAAAAAAACTAGTAGTCGTAGGTTTCTTGACATGCTGATTTGAGCAATGTTGGTCCACATTAGAAATTGGGCGTGCAAAATTTGTATTCCAGTATATTTTCTAAAGACCAGTGCCCCTTTTTCTAATGTCACCTTTCTTCTCTCTTTTTAAATATAGAAATCAAATTTTACTTCAGACTGCATAAGTAGATAAGTTTGCTATTCTGTCTCTTCTCGGGGAATTCATCTGTCGCATTCTCTGTCTCTCGCGTTCTCTCTCTCTCTCTCCTCCGCTCTCTCTCTCTTGTTCCCCCTCTTTCTGTTCTCAATCTTCTATCCCTCTCTTACCTCTTAGATGTGAATGCCAACCCAAACAAGCGCCAGAGGCAGCCGGCTCTGCTGGGAGATCACCCTCCAGAGTACGGTAAGACTCTCGCGGGACACAGACAACAAGCCATCACTGCCTCATTCGCCCCAGGGCCGGCAGTCACAAATTTTAAACCGGGTCTCTTTATCACAGTGGCAGGAAGACGGTGCTGTGTTGTGTTGATGTCAATCAACCTTTATAACACTTTATCCTGCAGACTGAAAAGACCCTGAATCCACAATCTGTATTTCTTAACGCCGCGTCTCTCTCTCTCTCTCTCTCTCTCTCTTTCGTTTGTTTGTTCTGGTTTTCGTTTTGGCTGAATCCAATTCCAGGCGGTCCTCAAGGGGGTTACCACGGATATGACGAGAGCTACGGCCCGCAGTACGAAGGTCGCCGCATGGGCCCGCCCATGGGCGGTCCCAGGCGCGGCGGACCAAACCGATTTGGTGGACAGTACGGCCCTCCCCCACCCCCCGGCGAATACAGCCCCCACGCTGACTCCCCCGTGGTCATGGTCTACGGTCTGGAGCCGTCTAAGATGAACGCCGACAGGGTCTTCAACATCTTTTGTCTCTATGGCAACGTGGAGCGGGTTAGTGCAGCTTAAGTCTGCGATCATTTGAAATCAGATGCTTTCAGAATGTCAGATACGTCAAGTGCATGCGTGTGTGTGTGTGTGTTCAATGTATTTGCTAGACTGAATGACTCTCCCCCCTTCACCTTTACCCAGGTGAAGTTCATGAAGAGTAAGCCTGGAGCAGCCATGGTTGAGATGGGAGACTGCTACGCCGTAGACCGTGCCATCAGCCACCTCAACAACAATTTCCTCTTCAACCAGAAGCTGAATGTTTGGTGAGATGTTTCACTTCACCAACAGGCTTAACACTGATCTCTCGTCCAGCATGTCTCAACCCCAGATCTGTGTGGGCAGCTGGACCGCGTGTTCTCACTCGGGCTTCTTCTCGAACGCTAAAACTAAATCTGCAGCTTTATCACTCGCTGTCTAGTTAAATCAAGTGCACTTTAGTAGGACTGCAGCAAAGCCCCTGTTGTCACGTGGGAGTCTGAGACTAGAGACGGGGCTTCAGAAATCCTTCACATTCCGAACTCTGTATTGTGTACTCGGCAGCGGTGTCAGATTAAGCTCGCTAAGACCTGCGTTTGTGTTTTTGCCTTCCAGTGTGTCTAAGCAGCAGGCAATCATGCCAGGACAGTCCTACGAGCTGGAGGACGGCACCAGCAGCTTCAAGGATTTCCACGGCAGCCGAAACAACCGCTTCACCTCCCCAGAGCAGGCCGCCAAGAACCGCATCCAGCACCCCAGTAACGTCCTGCACTTCTTCAACGCCGCGCCAGACGTCTCCGTGGAGGTCTTTTCCATGGTGAGTCTTCCGGTCACATCAGGAAAAAGCCACTGCTCGATACAGGAGTGCTTTAGCCGTGGTGTATCGCTCTTTATGGTTCCTGATTTTCTGAAGATGTTTTGTTTCGTTCTTTCAGATCTGCGAAGAGCTGGGTGTGAAGAGCCCCTCTAACATCAAACTCTTTACCTCAAAAAGTGAGTCCTGTCCTGTATAGATGTGGTATTGTAGTGAATGTATAATTTTTAGATAACATCAGACTGCCACATTCAGTCGCTGTGTTTGTCTTCTGACATAAAATTTTAGGCTGAACCAGAGTGTGCCCAAACATTGCTCAGATGCCTTTTAATCTCTTTTTTTTTTTAATACAGTCAGCAGTTCATGAATACACCTAGAGAAGGAAATGTATTATAATATTATCTTACCAGTACAGTTTTCGTTATCGTGTAAGGTGGAAAGTTTCAGTTGTATGCTCTAATTTTGCAGTTCACTGCTGCCTTCATTGGTCTGACAGATGAAGTTGGTTTTTTCAGCCTCTGGATCTGTGTTTGTCAGTCAGTGTGTCTGTCTTTGCACTCTCAGGTGGCAGTGTGGTCTGGAGGTCAGATTTACTCACCCTCTCTTTTTTTATCCTCAGGTGGAGGTGTGGGTGAGAGGAGCTCCTCTGGACTGCTGGAGTGGGAGTCAGTTAACGATGCCATGGAGGCCTTGGCCATGATGAACCATTACCAGATGAAAAACCCAAGTAAGAAAACCCTTCATGTAGTCACCTTCGCTAGAAGCCACCAGTTTAAACATTATCTCTTTCCACTGGTCAGCGTTAAGCACAATTCCTGTTTATTTAAAACCTGTCTAGTGAAAACAGTCCCTGGTGTTTTAAGCAGTGGATTTCATACACCTGCTGTGAATTAACCCCTCTATCCCCTGACTGCGTGTGAACAATTATTAAATCAATGTTTTGATGTATATCATTTAATCTGTATTTTTCGCTCATATTTGTGCAGATGGTCCATACCCTTATACACTCAAGCTCTGCTTCTCCACCGCCCAGCACGCAAACTAATCGTCAGTCGTCATGGAAATCGGTCCGCCAGCTACCCCTCACCGCTTTGGCTTCACTATTCTCATGATAAATGTATTAATGTCTGTAATAGGCAGGGTTTTTTTTTTTTTTGTTATGAGTCTGTGTATGCAGCTATGTTGAGTGTCTTTTTAATTGATCAGGGCTGAACGAGTGTGATTTGACTGAGTTGACCGTCACAGTTGTTTTTATTGAATATGATTGGGGCGGGGGGAGGGGGGTGATGAGAAAATGAGATGCTTTTGTACCAGTGTTGTTTTTTTCTTTTTGTTTGTTTTTTTTCCCTTTATTTTGTATTGCTTTCCATATTTGACTGTTATGTGCTGTGTGCTCAGCACTTTTTAAAAATGTGTCAGATTTTTTTTTTTGTTTTGTTTTGGTTGTAAAATAAAAACTGACAAAGTGATAAGTGGTGGTGTCGTCATTTGACGTGTGTTTAAAAGATCTGTCTGCTCGGAAAGAACGTGGCATTGATGCGGGAGGTAGTCATCCGCGAGCTGTGTCTTTAGCGTGGCTTTCACGTCAACACTTTAATGTTTGTGCGCTGAAGAGTGAGGGGCTCATTACGCACGTCACCTGCTGTTATTTTAGAACGGTCCCTATGGATACTGCAATTTTGCTTCAGATAACAGAATATTTGTTGCCTAACAATGCGTTAGCTGTTTTTGGAGCAGTATTTTTTTACTGTGCAAGTAACAAAAATCACATCTTAATTTCAAACTTCACTATCAGGCGGTTGAAATGGAACTACTCGTTAAAACAAAGATTTAGGAATCGTACATCAAATTGTGCGATGTGTGTATGGAACTGCAAGAGTGCTTCGGAATCGTCATGTTATTTCGCTTTCGTGTTTTCTGAGGTAACTGTCCCTTGCAGGACGCCGTAGTACTATGTAGCGTTAGCTAATGGTGTTCGTTCAAAGTAAAAAGGACGAAAACATTAAACGGCCAAATGAATGTAACTTAATTGCAGGTTAAGTGAATGCTACTGTTTTGAAATCTATCTAAGCTACGCATACTGTGACTGATGCATTGAAATTACAAGGAGACGTCATTGCAACAACATTTGAACCTCATTGTTTAGGAAGCGTTCGAACGCTCTTGCAAGAGAAAGTGTCATTTGGTCACTGGATCAAAGGGCAATGACATTCATTTTCAGATCTACTCTGATGAGAAGTAAGTAACTTTCAACCGTCCGTACATTTATTTGCAGTTTACATAATAAAAACAACAACCAAAAAAGAAAACGGTGGAGTTGATGTGGTAGCTCAGCACACTGATGACCACTCCACTTAAGTAGTCTAGTCAGGGAAGTGAGTAATGGACCAATGTTTTGTTTTGTTTTTTACCAGACAGCAAAGTGGTACTTCACGATTTTTACGCAATGTGTAGTCAGCAAAGTGTTTTTTGTTTGTTTGTTTGTTTGTTTGTTTATTGTCAAGTATGTTTAGAAACAACAGTTTTAAGTTACCACACGGATCCTTGAGCGCCCGGGTTACGTGCTAAGTAGGTGAAAGGTCGGTGATGGGGGTAGCATCAAGTTTAACAACATAGGAGTTCAGTATTTCCCATATTGTGCACTAATGCCACTTCCATTGGGGTTCTGATTTTTGAAGCCTTTTTTGGAGTCCAGTTTCCATTTGACCGAAACCGGATACCTATACGTAGTAGGTGATTTGTTATATTTTAACAGGGGGGATGGCCCAGTGGTCACTGACACTACTCTGTGGAGTATATAGGGGGATAGCAGGTTAAAAAGGGGGATGGCATCCCCCCTCATCCCCCTGCAAATCGCCTTCTGCTTATACGGTTTGTATGTACTTTATACGTAAATCAAACAGGGTGTCAAATCTTCTAAAAGGTGTTTCAAGTCCTCAGGTTGGAGTGCTTTCAAGACTATGGCAACAGCATTTGTGAAACTGCCATACAACGCCTGTTATGAACCTCAGCCTTAGTGGCTGTCTGCTCTTCCCGTAACTATTTTATTTATGTTATCTTTCCGTTTTGTCTTGTTTTGTGTTCATCAGACAGGAGTTTCTGGCTTCCTGCCATCAGTGCTGTAAGAACCATGTCATCACAAACAGGCCCCACCCCTCCTTTCTCCACCTTGTCTGTCAGTCGGCCTGTTAATGCGGTCACTCATGTGGAACTGCACCGCCCTGAGAAACGTAACGCCATGAACAGAGCCTTCTGGAGGTACTGTCCCTGACCAGTACACACCTGTTATGGTTTGTCCCTGCTCTGGGAAAAATTAGTACAACACAGTGCACAGTTAAGTTTCAAAGCACAAGTGGGTGGTCTGTACTGATGTGCCCAACACTGATCTCAGATTCCATTCATCAGTGTAAGAGCCAGTGTCAATGCTATTCAGTATGTATATTGCTCTCTCTCTCTCTCTCTCTCTCTCTCTCTCTCTCTCTCTCTCTCTCTTTCTCTCTCTCTCTCTCTCTTTTTCTCAGTGAAATGGTGGAGTGCTTCAATCAGATAGCTTTAGACTCTGAGTGTCGGGCCGTAGTCGTCTCAGGTGCCGGGAAAATGTTCACTGCAGGTAAAGTTTAATTTCTAACACAAACCTGCCATGAAACAGGGATCAGTCATGTTGTCTCAGTCATGTCTATAGACTCATGTCATTGCTTAACCTGTCTCTTATGCATGTTTGCTGAAGAAAGTGCCAGTATGCGTATACCATTCAGTAGAACATCCATATTAATATATTTTAAACCCCAGCTTTATATAAGGACCCCTACATACTAATTTCAAAGGGTTTTTTTTTTAGGTAGTCATGTTTAAAAATGTTACAAAGCATCTGTAAACAAAAAATTAAGCTACACGACATACATTGTGCTCTGATGTTTTTAGACTGATTTGTTCTTTAATTGGGAAAGCAGTTTGTTTCTTTAAGAAATCCATATTGTCACATTTCCCATTAGGGGGACTGTGATCCATGTGCCTATGAAGAAAGTTCCTGTGATGATGAAAACTCTGTGAAAACTCCCTGTAGGTATCGATCTGATGGATATAGCCAGCGACGTCCTGCAGCCCGGAGGGGACGACACTGCCAGGATATCATGGAACATTCGCCGCATCATTTCCAAATATCAGGAGACGTTCTCAGTCATTGAAAAGGTCATCAAAGTTTAGCATTTCGTGCTCGCGGTTCTCATTCCGATCATTTTTAAAGAACTATAAAAACAGCGACGACAACAACAAAGAAAAACTAGTTAACCATGGCTTCGGTGTTATTGCAGGGTGGATGATCGTCGTCAGTTTACGGGCAGTCGCGCAGACGTGAAATTGTCACGCTAACATATTTCATAAACGGTTCAGTTAACTTAAGTCATGCTACAGAGATTTAAGTGTAAACATGGCATCCATTAAACGTACATTAGTCTACGTGTCACTCACTGTTTCGTACCCCAGTGTAATTAAACACTATGTAACGTCAGTTATTTATTTCTGTCACCTTGTCCAATCGGATCTGACGGTTTCCTGGAAATAGTGCCCAAAACCTGTGGTGGTGGCAGTGCATGGGGCCTGTATAGGAGGAGGTGAGTGACTGGTGCACTGAGACACACTTCACCCTGGGCAAGGACCTGAGCTCCTCTATGACAGGAGCATTATCAGTAATTACCATCTATATACATTGTACAAAGTGTAGTCCATGAGGTCTGCGCTGTCTGCAGGGATCTGCCAAAACCATGAACCATCTGATTTTGCCTAATAATTTTGAGTAGTTGAGAGAAGGTTAACGACGGCAGGAGTGCTCGGTCGGAACGAACGCTCGTGGAGAGCGTCGTCTTTGAGGATTTTGACACCCGTCAGAGTGTAGTTTGGCGGAATATATTCATTCTGATGTGATGTCATTGCATTGTGATGCATTCCAAGCGTTTCTGCTCTCTGTCTGTCAGGGGTGGATCTGATAACAGCATGTGATATCCGTCTCTGCACGCAGGACGCGTGGTTCCAGGTTAAGGTAGGACCGGCCTTCATCTGCATCACCACCCCTCACATCCAGTCTGAAGTTCTGCTGGGGTTTTTTTTTTTTTTTTTTTTTGCTCTCATTTCATAATTAGAGACTGATTCCTTTTGTTACCTTGGAAACAGGTATTTGCACTCCTCAACCAATGAGAGACTGCAGAGGTTGATAAGAAATGTGGCACCACATAGCATCTAACTATTGTGCCACTAAAACTACACCAGAGTCCTAGTTACAGTTCCTGTCAATCAACAGTTGTGAAATATGTCTGCATAACGTACATTTGTTGTAGTACTGAAGATATTTTGCCTCTTTCCTCTGTCAGGAGGTGGACATTGGCTTAGCAGCAGATGTGGGGACCCTGCAGCGTCTGCCAAAGGTGATCGGGAGTCGCAGGTAAAAGCCTAAATATGTAACAACAGCACGAGATTAGACATTCATCATTCCATCATATTCACAGATTAATCTCCTGTCACATCAACTCTGTTTTACATTTTTGATGGATTATCGACGAGATTGAGATTACCATCCATACACCATCAAATTACCATTAATTACCATCCATACATCATACATCAGATTAATATTAGTTACCCTTCATACACTATACCTCGGACTATTGATTATCAGTATTAATTTCTATCTAATGCTTGACTTGAACCGTCGTGCATCATAAACATGCTAATTTAAAAATGTAAATAAGAGAGCTTCTCTGACGTGGAAAAATAGGATTGTTTGCTGTCGTTATTCAGTGTCTCTTGTTTCTAGTTGCACAGTCATGTCCGTTCAGTGTTTTTAAAAGCGGTCTTTGCTCTCTCCCAGTCTGGTGAACGAGTTGGCTTTGACAGCACGGAAAATGTATTCCGACGAAGCCAAGAGCTGTGGTCTGGTGAGGTGCGTGTAGTGCTTGTGTGTGTGTGTGTGTGTGTGTGTGTGTGTATACACTTTAGTATATAAGTACATTTGTCTTGCTAAGGAATGTGCTGAACACAACATCAAAGACTCATTTGATTGGATAAGGTATGATTTTCTCCTGAAGTTATCGTAATTCAACAACTGTGTTTAAACTACTAGCACAACCCTTGGAACTTTGACGAGTTTGGAATTTTGAAAGCGTAGAGAAAAAATACAGACGTGTTACTTTTCCTCTGAATGCACACTCTACCATGGAATTGCAGTATCTTTTTTTTCACTAGTGTGGATGTCCCTTACAGGACACCATACCATACTGCTACGCAACACTAACAGTGAACCGCATTTTCAAAGAAAGTAATGACCCTCATGAAATGGCAATGGACCTATAGTTAATGACTGTTGTTTTTTTTTTTCTATTTTCTCCCTCACCCCCTGTGAAGTCGCGTGTTTCCGGATAAAGATGCTATGATGGCAGGCGCTCTGGAGCTGGCTGGGGAAATCGCAGGTCGTAGTCCTGTTGCAGTTCAGGGAACCAAAATTAACCTCATCTACTCCAGGGACCACTCTGTGGCTGAAGCACTGGATTACATGGTGAGAGTCCATAAGGAACCAGAGCCACAGAGTAGTGCACTAAACCATGATGAGAGAGAGAGAGGAAGAAATGATGTAGTCAGAGAAGAGAGAAAGAGAAGCCTTTGGACTGCCAGCTCCTTTCATTTCAGTGTGTTACTCTAATTTACAGACATCAGTCAGCAAAATGAAAGTCTCAACGGTTCACTTTTTTTTTTTTACCTCTCTCTCTCTCCCTCTCTCTCTCTCTCTGTCTTTCTATCTCACACTCTCTCTCTGACACACAAACGCACACACATACACGTTCTCTCTCTCTCTCTCTCTCTCCCTCTCCCTCTCTCCTTCTCTGTCTCTCTCTCTCTCCCTCTCTCCTTCTCTGTCTCTCTCTCTCTCTCCCTCCTTCATGTTTCTCAGGCGACATGGAACATGAGTATGCTGCAGACAGACGACGTCATGAAGTCTGCTCAGGCTGCCATGGAGAAGAAGAATCCTAAAGAAGTGCCCTTTTCCAAACTCTGAGCTCTAAAACAGACAGATTCAGAGAGGGCCTGGAACACCAGGGCCACGCAAAGACCCCTCTGTTTTCAGCTTCACACAGAGACATCATGACTTACAATTAATTAGTTTCTCAGTTCAGTCGGGTCCACGGGTTGTAGAAGAGCAAAGCAAAATCCTTTGGAAACTGCGGATTTTGTTTCTGCGCTGGTATCATCTTTCTTGGGCAGATGATAAGATTTCATTATTGTAAGAATGAAGCTTAGGATGATAACTGCTGCTCCCTTTAACACTGTTCTCAAAAGACAATGTCAGTTACAACAGAGTGGTTACTGACTGTCAACTCACATCAGTTACCATTAAATAACTTGAATGTTTTTACTTCCTTGTGTGACAGTACTGCTATGTGGTTTTCTTTATTCAATAACCATGGAATTAAGCACATGTCAACTGACTAGAGCCTTATTTTTGTTGTGCATATATAAATTACTCTTTGCCAATTGGATGTGTTCTGTCTTGTCATCGTATGTGCCATACATTGTGTACTGTACTATATCTTATACTGCAGCTTATTGAATATCACTTATTATGGCATTTTTATATGATGTATCTAAGTATGAGAGTCGCCCTAGGATGTTTTTGCTTTCATATTTCGCCGCATGTAGAGCGTCAGGTTGGTAAACTGATTGGTGTGTGCGTTGCGTCTGATGATAAGCACAGACGCCGGACCTTAAGTTCGGCTTGTTCCTTAGATTACCTTTAAAACACTCGTTCGAAACCAAAAACACCACACATACACCGATAGCGCTGGACACGAGATCATTTCATATACTCTCTCTGAAGATACATTTATTAGCCAGTTAAAGTGAATTTATACGATAGTGAGTGAAGCTGTATTTGTTGCAAAGGTTTATCTGCAACGATGATTCTGTCTCCGATCCGACGGGTGATATTTTTTCTACTTTTGGACATTGCGTGCTCTGGTAAGAAAAGAGGGGGGAAAACATTTAACCTCTTGTTCCAGCCTTTGCGAATCAAAATGAGACTGAATACATTGATTTCGTGCTTCGTACTTCGACATAAGAAGTCATAACTGTAATTTAACTATTATACTGAATTATGTTTCAGTTTTAATATTTTAATGAAGCTTTATGCCTCAACGAGCCCTAAAATTGGCTAATAAACATGATTTGGAACTTTTTGCGCATAACAAACTTGGTATAAACTGATAACTTGGTTTCAAGTCTTATCAGTTCTGCCACACTGGCTTTTTCATAAATGGATGCCAAATCATTTGGCAGAAAACCACCAAAACATGGTCAATTAAGAAAACTGGTAAATAGAATTTGAAAAAATGTAAGTGCCGGCTGTAGAAGAAGACTACTGTATATGGCTTTGCTCTCAACGACGCCTGAAAGCGCCACCATCCACAAGGGGTTTCTCCGTCTATGCTAATCGCACTTTTAAAATAAATTTTTTTTGTAGGTGATCAGTGGAAATGTTCATTGTGTCGGTTTGTGTGTCCCAGGACGACTTTTTTGGAGGTTTAAGGATCGCGTCCATAGACTGCGAGAGCAAAGAGGAAAACAACATTTTTTGATGCGCGCCCTGAGCAAATCTGGACACGTGGCTCGTCCAAAAGAGGGATTCATTCACCAGCCTCTGGATCATTTTGATGGTGAAAACACCGAGACCTTTTCTCAGGTGAGGAGGTTTGACTTTCTGTACAGGTCAGAGTCTTACACATCATCATATCAGAGTAAATACAGATGGGTGCTGAGTTCATCTCTCTCTCTCTCTCTCTCTCTCTAACACACAGAAATTCTATGTGAATGATTTTTATTGGGACCGCCCTGAGGGACCAGTCTTCCTCTACATTGGGGGAGAGGGGCCTATGTCTGAAACCAGTGTGTTAGCTGGTAGGCAGCCATTATCACACGTTCAGCTCTTAACATAAACCTGCACAGTTCATGACCATGATGTGCAAAATGAAGCAATAGAATTTCACGACGTTCAAATGAATTTACACGTGTCTCAAAAATACATTAAGAAAACATTACAACTTTAGCTGACAGACAGTAACACTCGGGTTTCTGCCGTACTTGAGGAATAATTTTCCACTCTCTAATTTTGTCTGTTCACCCTTTTTCCATGTCTTCCTCTTCCCGTTTCTTCCCTCCATCCGCCAGGTCATCATGTGGAGATGGCAGAGGAGTTTGGAGCTTTGCTGGTGGCTTTGGAACACCGTTTCTATGGTGACAGCATCAACCCCGATGGCTTGGAAGTCGAGAACCTGGTTTACCTCTCAAGTCAACAGGCGTGAGTGTCACACAGGCATAAGTAGTCAGAGAGAGTCGTAAGCGTCATAGAGAGAGAGAGAGAAAGAGAGAGAGAAAGAGAGAGAGAGAGACGCTGACTCAGTGCCTGAATCATGATTTTCCCTGTCTGTCTCTCAGTCTGGCAGACCTGACTACCTTTCACCGCCACATTAGCCAGCAGTACGACCTCTCTCATAAGAACACCTGGATCAGTTTTGGCGGCTCTTACGCCGGAGCCCTGTCCGCGTGGCTCAGGGGAAAGGTACCCGTCCAGTCCTCTGCGTTCTCGTCCCAGATAGTCTTCCACAAATATCGCAGTGCTTTTCCCATTCACCCTCGCACACTTACACACACTCTGTTTATCTGTTACGTGTGTGTGTTTCAGTTCCCCCATCTCATTTTCGGCGCTGTTGCCTCCTCTGCCCCGGTACGAGCCAAACTTGACTTCTCCTCGTACAATAAGGTGAACGTTTCATTTTTTTGTTCCTAACATTATCTTTAGAGTGTAAACTGCGGTTTGTGAGAACAGGAAAACTGTATTTGTGAGTGTGGTTGGAGTCAAATTCACAGTTCTTTTTTTTTTTTTTCCTGCAGATGGTGGGTTTAAGTCTTATGGATGAAAGCGTTGGAGGCTCAAACAAAGTGAGTGTGGTAGGGTGTATGTGTGGGAGAGGGCAAGTGTGTGTGTGTTTGTGTGTGTGTGTGTTTGTGTGCCCGTGCCCGCGTGCGTGTGTGTGTGTGTGTATGGGTGTGTGAGTTTAGGTGGATGTGACTGTGTATCATTGTACTGCATGTCTCTCTCTCTCTCTCTCTCTCTCTCTCTCTCTCACTCACTCACTCTCTCTCTCTCTCTCTCTCTCTCTCACTCTCTCTCTCTCTCTCTCTCTCTCTCACTCTCTCTCTCTCTCTCTCTCTCTCTCTCACTCTCTCTCTCTCTCTCTCGCTCTCTCTCTCTCTCACACTCCCTCTCTCTCTCTCTCACTCTCTCTCTCTCTCTCTCTCTCTCTCTCTCTCTCTCTCTCTCTCTCTTTCTCTCACACTCTCTCTCTTTCTCTCTCTCTCTCTCTCTCTCTCACTCTCTCTCTCTCTCTCTCTCTCTGTAGTGTGCAGGGAACGTGTGGGAGGCGTTTGCGGCGGTGGAGGCCGCCCTCTTTGCGGGGAACACCACTGAGGTGGGGAAGGACTTCGATTGCTGTGAAACTCCCGACAGCGACGATGACCAGATCGAGCTGATGCAGAGCCTGGCTGACGTTGTCATCGGAATTGTCCAATACAACGAAGAGGGCGGTCCCCTAAGCATCAGCCAGCTTTGTGACATCATGACCAATAAGAGTGAAAGTTATGACGAAGAGTTGGAGGCATATGATCGGTTGATCAAAGTAGTGGAGGTATCCTCATAACCTCAGTATCACAATAACAATATAACCTCAGTTATAATTTCAGCAATTTTACATGCCCCTCATTTTTATATTTACAGACTTGTGTATTTTGGGACATTGTTAGTTGAGCCAGGGCTACATCTGGACCTGAATCAGGGTCAGAATCTGATTCAGGTTCAGTGTTTCATTATTCTTAATCCCGTAAATACAGTTAGACGGGTAGAGAAAAGCTGATCCTAGATCATGAACCTCTTCACAATGCTTGCTCTGAGATTGTTAAGACATATGGGCCTTGATCTCTGGGTTATTATAAAACTGACATGTATACTGATAACTTTACTGACACCTCAAATAAACCCCACTAGAAACACTAGAAGTACGCAGACAAATGATTATTTGATGCCTCAAATTTAGGCTGTCAACCTCTGTTTGGACTGCTAGGGTAGTTTAGCCATTACGTTCGGTCGCTATCAACTTTTCATAAGACGGGGATCTCTGTGTTGAGAAAAGTAGTCCCCAGCTTCATGTTGACAGAGAATTATTCATCTTTCAGCTGCCTTAGAATCACAGCTTTCCAGTCATTCTTTAAAATCTCGACGCATAGCATTTGAGAGGATAATTTAGTCTAATTAGCAAGACTAATATAGCGATTAACGAGATACGCAATTAAGCGCGTGTACGACCTTGAGCAGTCATGTATGGGATCTTGCTCATCTGTGGCACCTAATTGAGTAAATCTATTAATGCAGAATTTTGATTAATGGCTTGAGTTAATTGGAAAGACACAGGTGCTCCAGGCTTGTACCGTTAGCCTTTATCTAAAGCGTTTACCATATATGACCACTAGGGGACACCATTTACCACTACAGTAAGATATTTTCCCCAATCATCCTGATACACTCTTAATCCTGGGTGTCAAAAATGTGCTCTGACCGCAGTTGTAAGCGATACTTACAATATAATTAGCTTTCATAGAGTAGCAACACCCTCTTGAGGAAAAAAAAATCAGTTCATCCGTTCCATGTGTTAAGTATTTACTGTCTGATAACTATTGTATGTTACGGTTACGGTCAAGCATGATGAAGCCCTGTGTTCGTGAATAAGGTTGTGCGTTTGGTTATGGTCAAGCATGATGAAGCCCTGTGTTCGTGAATAAGGTTGTGCGTTTGGTTACGGTCAAGCATGATGAAGCCCTGTGTTCGTGAATAAGGTTGTGCATTTGGTTACGGTCAAGCATGATGAAGCCCTGTGTTCGTGAATAAGGTTGTGCATTTGGTTACGGTCAAGCATGATGAAGCCCTGTGTTTGTGAATAAGGTTGTGCGTTTGGTTACGGTCAAGCATGATGAAGCCCTGTGTTCGTGAATAAGGTTGTGCGTTTGGTTATGGTCAAGCATGATGAAGCCCTGTGTTCGTGAATAAGGTTGTGCATTTGGTTACGGTCAAGCATGATGAAGCCCTGTGTTCGTGAATAAGGTTGTGCGTTTGGTTCAGATTTATCAAGATTCCGAGGACACCCCCTGTCTGGATGCGTCCCACGAGCAGACGATAGAGGAGCTGAGTAACACCACAGTGACAAAGACCGGCTCGTCCAGGCAGTGGTACTATCAAACCTGTACCGAGTTCGGCTTCTGTTAGTACCACTCGTACTTTCCCTGTCTCTCTCTCTCTCTCTCTCTGTTTCTGTCTGTCTTTTTGTCTGTCCGTCTCTTTTCACACCAGTCTGTTGTCCCCCGTCTTCATATCGTTCACTTTTGGACTTTTTTTTCGCTCGACATTGATCTCTTGACGTGTAGAGGCATCGAATCATGTGACTTCTCGTTCGCTTGTAATTCTGTTCATTAACTCGTAACACGAACGTTGTTTCAGATCAGACGTGTGAAGACGCGAGCTGCCCTTTCTCTCGCATGCTGACCCTTCAGTCTCAGACCGAGCTCTGCCCCCAAGTGTTCGACATCCCCACGCACACCCTGCCCGAGCGGATCGCGTTCACTAACCACTACTACGGAGGAAACCGCCCAGAAACACATCACGTCCTCTACGTCAACGGTCAGTTCATAATGACAAACTGAACAGGTGGTTTTGAAAGAGAAACAGAGTTGTGTGGGACGTGAAGTCTGGTGGTTTTTGTCTCGATCAGAGGCGCAGCATGTATTCAGAGAGTGTTTGTCAGTGTCAAATTAACTGTGGCAGAGTTTCAATTGTCTCACCATGCTCAATCTCCCAGACTTGATTATATCTAATGAGGTGCATTTAACACCAGCAGAATTCGATGTTATTTGCTGTGTGATTTAGTTGAGATGGAACTCAGCGAGTCCCTTTTTGTGAGAATGGATTGGTTTTCATTTTAGGAGTGTTTTAGTTCAGGGTACCTGAAACAGGTCACTGATTTAATTGAAATAAAAATTCAATTGAAAGGAAATTACTTATTTAGTCACTTATTTTAATTACTCACTCACTTACATACTTAACCTGACAAGAATGGAATGAAAATATGCTTAAGGGAAGGGACTGACTCCAGCTGCCTCCAGGTGTAACATAAATCCAGTTAACAGGTCACTTTGCAGAACAAAACCTTGCTGTTTAGTCACACGTATCTCTTACGTTCAGGTAAAATTGACCCGTGGCAAGAGCTGAGCGTTTTGCATAATGGGACAGCCATGGATAGAGACAGGGCTCTCCTCATCCCTGACACCGCCCACTGCGCCGACATGAACCCCGCTAAGGCTGAGGACAGACCCACCCTGCAGCATGCCAGGGAGGTGAGACACGAACAGCATCACACAGTAACGCAGTGGGTTTGTGGAGAAAGGAATATAGTTCAAATGAAATTCGGGGGAAAAAAAACAAAAATGGAAAAATCAGAAATCTCACTATATATTTAGCTTTTTTTTCTCCATTCTTTTCCCTCTCTCTTATCTTTTTCTGTCTTTCTCTATCTCTTTTTCTAGCACATCAAAAGGCATGTTGCCATCTGGCTGAAGGAAGCAGCGTGGAATCACATGATTTGACGAGTCTGACAGCGAGTTGGGTCGATCACATGACCAGATTGTGCCCACCTGCCTGACCTGCCATAACCATTCCCTGTTTCCTCAACATACAGTATACCCAGACATCACACCATAATCCATTATAGAACCTGTGTGTGTATGCATGTGTGTGTGTGTGTCTGTGTGTGTGTGTGTGCATGTGTGCGTGTGTGCGTGCGTGTGTATGTGTGTGTGTGTGTCTGTGTGTGTGTGTGTGTGAGTGTGTGTGCGTGCGTGTGGATGTGTGTGTGTACATGAGTGTGGTCCATGATTGCTCAGTGCTTTACAGTTTTTATAGAGAGACTAGGGAAGTGACCTGTTTAAATATACAGAGCTAGATTGTGGCATTGGGGAATATAAGGAATTTTTAATTGATATTTTATTTATTGATGATATATATCGAGTGTGTGTGAGTGATGTCTACCTGCTAACTCTGGGTGTGATTTGGATAAGACACATGAACTTTCTGCTCTTTAACATAGGTTTTTATTTTTCATATTAACTAAACTAAGCTAAAACAAACTAAAAAGATTAAAGCGTGTTCTTCTTTCTCAAATTGGTGCTTTGCAAAATTAAAGCCATATGAGAACTGGGAAAGAAATAAAAACTATTTTTATGTGATTAGAATTTGGCATTATTTGAGGTCTCTGTCTGTTCTCTTGACTTTAATAAAATATTTATCTGTTTCATGAACAAACATGTTTCAAAAGGACTTGGTTTATTTTTTTTATGGGAAGTACTTAAGCCATCTGTTGGTATCTTATTCAATTATAGTGCAAAACTATTTTCTCTTTATTTTGTCCCTACGCATGGTATACAGGACGCTATTCGTTTATAGGATTTGGACGAAATTAGGTGACTGCATTTTTGCATGGCAAACTGTAAAATTTAGCGTGCTGTACAGCAGAGGGCGCTGTTGCTGTTTCTGTTTTCGCCCGTCCTTAAATTAACCAATCTGAAAACTCCGAGGTATACCTGACAATCGTATGAAAATTGAAGTGTAAGACTACAGTAAAGTCACTTGAATGAACGACTGTAAATTCTTTGTGGTGGTTTTCAGCATGGAAAACTATACAGCTACGGCAACGTTGTTTCAGCGTGTAGTTTCAATTTGGTAATTTGCCCTTCTACAGTTGCAACAAATCGGTTTTGTTCTTGTTGTTGTTGTTGTTGTTTAAGACTAGCGTTAGACTAGCGAAACAAAAGTGACATAGCCTGCAGTGGTTCCACTGTATTTCCACTCAGTTACATAGTTATGTATGACTGAACATGGACGGATAATGACCATCTGACTGTTCTGATTCTAATTACGTCTCCACTGTCGCATGCAAGCAATGACTGCGTTTATGGGTGATTATGGACGATGGTCTGTAGATTGATAGAGCAATATTAGAGCAATACAGTATATTACTGACTATATTAAAAACGGCACTATGATGAAGAAGGAGAGAGCTAGTGAAACTAACTGATTCTTCCCGATGACACCTTAAGTACAGACAAGCAAATGGGATTTTATATATAAGCATATGGTTTATTCTATTTTAACTGGAGTTGAATCCCTCTTTCTTTCTTTCTGTCTTTCTTTCTTTCTTTCTTATTTGTTTGTTTGTTACATGCTAATTCTCACAATAATTATGATAGCAGTAATAAAGTATGCAGGGAATAACTTATAATTATTAGTATTATTTCTTGCCTCTGTTCTTTTTCCTTTTTAATGATGTGAAGAATACACGGCACATTCATTTTGCAAGGCACTGAATTGTTTTTATTATTTTTTTTTCTTAAAAAGTAAAACTAAGATCTTTATGTGTGCCCACACACTTTGGCACATCTGTGCATTTGTATCTTAGTATCTTTGTATCTCCGGGCTGTTTGTGAGGTATTTTATATGTTAGATTTACAGTAAATGTGATCATTCTTATTCAGAGTGACTTACATTTAAAAGCTTGCAAGAACAACATTAGGGACAGAAAATCAATAGAATCACAGTCACAAAATCTGTGTGTGTGTGTGTGTGTGTGTGTGTGTGCGCGCGAGTGCAAGTGCGAGTGTGTGTGTGTGTGTGAGTGTGTATGCATGTGAATCGTTTGGTGTGTGTGTATGTGAAGGACAGAGTCTCTGTAAGTGTGTGCGAGTGAGTGTATGTTTCTGTGTATGTGTTTGACTGTGTGTGTGTGTGTGTGTGTGTGTGTGAGTGTGTAAGGTGAGGAAGAGCCAGTTGTCCCGTGGCCATCTGTTTGGCAGTGGGTGTGTGGGAGGGAGCAGTGTCATTAGGGGAGTGAAGGGGAGTGTGGGGTCCCTGCTGCTCTGGACTGCCCCTCACTGATTGATCATCTCCACTCCCTCAGGGTCAACCAGGTCATGACCTCCTACCACTGACCCCCCTGCCAAGAGAGCTCCATCAGCTCCCCCACCCCCCACTTCTCTCTCTCTCTCACTCTCTCTCTCTCTCTCTCTCTCTCACACACACACACACACACACACAGATATATATGCTCGTAGACACTTACAAACACACTTACATGCATGTTGCCTAAACACACACTCACACACACGGACGTTCCCCCGATACACACATCTGAACGCTTGGAGCTCTTTACACTCAACTCCTCCTATTCAGATTTCATGTTGAGATATGATCAGGAGCACACTACATCTGGACATATGCTCCCAAATTCATACACCCAGAACTTGATTAATTCTCTGCACACTAACATATTAATCACTTCCCGTCTCAATTACAACCGCAAAGGGTTCAAATGAAGCCATTTTAGACACACAAGCGAACGTCAAAGCCCATCTACGATATCAAGTTTGTCTCGTTCTAATTCTTTTAATACCCATTATCTTACATTACAATGGGCTCGGGTAACCTTTTAACTTCTATTTAAATGTCGTTTAAATGCAGTTGTTTGCCTAAATTATTTGTAACAGGCCCAGCAGGTAAGTGTAATTTAATAATGTTTTACATTAAACATTCATAGTTTTGAGACAGTGTGTAGATACTGTATAAACGTACGCGTGAGGAGATATCGACGAAGACGCAGTCATCTGGAGAAAACACCAGGATGTTCGTTGGCTTTAGCATAGGTCAGTGTGGTGTATGAGGACTTTCTTTCTTTTTTTTTAATTTGCATATGTTTGACCTTAACTGCAGTGAGAAATGGATTAACCTGAAAAATGCAGACGCAGTTGATAACCGACAATCTAAAAAAAAAATGTAAAAATTTTTAAAAAAAAGCACACCAGCATTGTTTTCATTGATCAACAGACGGAAAACTGCCAGTTCATTTTTCAGCACAGTGCTATTGCCAGAAAACTACTGCAAAAAAATATATTTGGATGTTTTCAGAACAATCTGATCTTCAGCAAAGCTTTTTGGCAAAAGCACAAGATTACTTTTTTTCTATTCTCTACTCTTCTCTTCTCCTCTTCTCCCCCCCCTCTCTCTCTCCCTCTCTCTCGCTCTTTCTTTCTCTCTTTCTTTCTCTCTCTCTCTGTCTCTTTCTCACTCTCTCTCTCTCTCCCTCTCTCTCTCTTTCTTTCTCTCTCTCTCTCTCTCTCTCTCTCTCTTTCTCTCTCTCCCTCTCTCTCTCTCCCTCTCTCTCGCTCTTTCTTTCTCTCTTTCTTTCTCTCTCTCTCTGTCTCTTTCTCACTCTCTCTCTCTCTCTCTCCCTCTCTCTCTCTTTCTTTCTCTCTCTCTCTCTCTCTCTCTTTCTCTCTCTCCCCCTCTCTCTCTCTCTCTCTCTCTCTCTGTCACTCTCACTCCATTTCTCTCTCCCTCCCACTCGCAGTACCCCTCCTTCCCTCTTGCCCGTTCCCTTGATCAATGAGCAAGTGCCACAGCCAAAACTATTAATCAGGGCCTATCGGCTATCTGTCTCACACAACAACCAATCACAGGCGGCCGACAGCTGGCCCATGACAAATGGAGTATGGAGGGGTGGGGGGTGGGAGGGTGGGAGGCAGTGTGTGTGTGTGTGTGTGTGTGTGGGGTGGGGGGGGCTCACTTTATCTGATCTTAGCCAGGTCACAGCACAACGGCACTTACAGATGACTCAAGATGCTGATTGAAAACACACACACACACACACACACACACATTCTCTTCTTTCTTATCTCTCTTTCCTGCACACACATACACATCCATATACACACTCATACACACACACCCCACACCCAAAATAATAACAGTACTTTTTTTTTCACTTGTAGACTTAACACATGTTCATATGTTAACGTATGGTCTTTTGTTCTCATGCAGTAACTGCGATGCTCCATTGGGACACATAACTGTATGTAAAAGTTTCAGTCAGACTGTATCCACCCTGATAAGACACATCTTTATGAACCAATGTTTAATAACAGATTAATCACTATGTTCTTATCTTACTATCGTTTAGTAATATCTTTACTATAAATACAGAACAGATTGTCAAGTACACACACACACACACACACACACACACACGCAAACATACACACACACACACACACACACACACACACTCATCCATCCTGCTGCTGTTCTGGCTCTTGTAAGAATACACTCCTCAGACCCTGTGCCCAGAGAATCTCTCCCCAGGTCACTGCACTGGTGCTGGGACAGAAACTGTGTGGATCTCTGGGGAAATGACCCTGCCCGTACTGTACTGCTCTGAGAGACATTTGAAACTCCCTGCTTTTCAACGCCATCCTCTATTTCTCCTCTTGAAAATCCATACTCGTGAAAGACAGAGGACCGAAAACCTCAAACAGCCATAATAACAACAGGCGAAAAACACGCTCAAGAATTCTGCGATTTCATCCAAAGCTTATATCACATTACAGAAGTAACAACATGGTGTTGCAGTTCCGCAAACGCATAGAAAAAATCCTCCTGCATATTCATATTTATCATTTATGGCTTTTTAAAAATCCATCTCCGGTCAAATACTACTATTTACCAAGGAGTTTGCGAGACTGTTCTAGAAAATTCGTTGACTTTGCAGAACCAGAAAACCAGATCAAGTCGTTCTCCATCCAAACATCCACCCCAGTAGGAAAAATAAATCTGATCCAATCAGAAAACTGTTGCTTATCCTAAACTCTCCCAACAATGTTTTAATAATTTGTGATGCAGACCTGTTCCTCGGTTTCGATTTATGAACCTCCTGATGTAGCATTTCTCCTTTGCCCCGTTGCTTTCCCCACCCCTCCTCCTTCTGTCCTTCTCCAGATCTGTCCATCCATCATCTCCATGGCCAGCGGAAGAGTATTAATCCCTCCATCCCATCCCTCACTTCTTTGGACAGATGAGAGAGAGGGTGGGGTGGGGTGGTTGGAAAGGAGAGAACCTTGGATTACTTTTTTTCCGTAACATTTCTGTAACATTGTCGAAGAAAAAGGGTATCGCATTACAATGTGATGTATGTACATATATTAGCAACAAGCATTGGTTTGTGTGTGTGTGCGTGCGTGCTTGTGTGTGTGTGTGTGTGTGTTGGGGGCCGGGTCTTTGTTGTCATGTATTTATTTGATACTGGTGTGCGGTACATGTACGTGTGTGTGAATTCCGTGTTCCTTTTGGAAATGTATAAGTGTCTGTTTCTGGTAGCGTTTCCAGTCCGCACATACGTGTGCATGTGTATGTTTGTTTCTACTATAGCATGCATTTGTTTGCTGTGTGTGTGCGAGTGTGTGTGTGCGCACGCGTGCGCCGCGTGCATGTGTGTGTGATATTCTTTGCTGTTTTAACCAATCACTCTTTAGTACCACGGCACAGACACACTTCATCTAAAAACAAATACAGTCTGTCAGCGTGTCTGCCATATGCCTGAGTAGCCATGCCTGGGAGTATCCAACTCCTCTACCGTTAGTCTTGGCCAAGAAAACACGCACCCATACTGCATCAGTGTCAGCTCCACAGCCATACAAAATACACGACATCAACAACAATGAAAAATACCATCCAAACAACCCTACAGCACAGAGAATCAACTCACATCAACAACGCATCAATCAAGCAAACAACCGACCGTGCATAAGCTCAACGTTTGATCCAGGACCAAAGCAAAACATCTGAATGTATATTCGAATGAAAAAGGCCTTTTGTCATTGTTCTGAAATAACAACCTTGCTTTGTTCCGCCTAAGAGACTTGTGTTGTTGAAACCTAATGTAATTACACAGCTCGGGTTCACGGTGTCAAACAACCTGTGTGAACTCTCGCAGAAGCTGGATCCACTGTAGGATTCAATTTAGAGTTCCTCGCCATTCTTACTGTAACCACTGCAGTGCAATCAAATGATTACTGCTTAAGCCGCAGCTAATGGGACTGGCTTCCGTGTTCTGGCCGACTTCTATATGCTGCGTCTACTGTAGGATAGGATTTCCATACAAGAACATTAGCATCCTTTGTAGCAACAGGCCAGATCTAAGCCAGGCGAAATCCTCTCTCTCTTCCTCTCCCTCTGTCCCTCCCTCCCTCCTTCCCTCTTTCACTCTCTCTCTCTCTTTCTCTCTCTCTCTCTCTCTCTCTCTCTCTCTCTCTTGCCTCTACCCTAGAGTGACAGGTAGATTAAGGGGCGTGATAGATGCCCCTCTCTCTATCTCCCTCTCTACATCTCCTCCCGCGCTCCCTCTCTCACTCCCTCTATCTATCATGGGTGCTGCTGTAATTGCAACTGCGTTGGGCTGGCACTGCAAGCCTCCATCCATCTCCTTAATAACAAACAGTCAGGGAAACGAATGGGGCTCGGTCCCTGAGTTAATCTCCATCTGTAAGGAGAACAGGGGAAGGAAGGAGGGAGGGAAAGAGAGAGGGAGAGAGAGAGAGAGAGAGAGAGAGAGAAAGAGAGAGAGAGAGAAAGAGAGAGGGGAATGAAAGAAAGACAATGAGAGAATGAGAGAGCAGGAAAGATAAGGAAAGAGGGAACGAGAGAAAAAATAAAGAAAGAGGGAAAGTGTCAGGAGAGAGGTGGAGAGAGAAAGAGAGACAGACAGACAGACAGACAGACAGGGAGAGTGAGAGAATTATACAGTCACACATACACATGGGTGCAGTGAAGACAGAGGGCAGAAAAACAACCCACAACCCATGGCTTGTTCTAATCTTTGGTTGGACGAAAATCAGGCAGAGATAAGGCAAAGGGGAAAAAAAGGGTAAGCATATGAAAACACGTGAGAGTGATAAAGAGAAAATTAGGAGCATCTCCAAAGAGACAGAGAGGCATCTATGACTTTTCCAACATCCCCCAAAAGAGGAAGGAGTTGGGTGTCTGGAGGGAGGGTTGTCAGTAGGGGGGCAGGTGGTACTACACTAAAGTGGTTGAAGGTGATATCGACTTTAAATACGAGTAGAAAATCTTCTTTTTTTTTAATTGCAGAGAGAGAGAGAGAGAGAGAAAGACAGGATGAGGGAAAATTACATCTATAAAAAGAGAAGAATGAGAGGTTTAAAGAAAGAGCCGAACGAAAAGGAGCGAGAGCGAGAGGGAGGTGAAAAGATATTTACGAGTGCGCGGCCAGACGACACAGTAACTAGAGAAGTGGGGTGTCATAGAAAAAAAAAAAAAAAAGGTTAAAAAAAAAAAGCGCCCTGTACTTTCTTCCTCTCTTTTTTTCTTTCGCTCTCTCCTTTACCCTCTTTCCTCCACTCTCCGCTGTAAGCACCGCCGTCTGATTGTCGGTCTCCCTCTCTCTCTCTCTCTGATGTTTCTCGGGCTGACCAAAGCACCCCAAAGGGGTCACGGCCGCCATAACACTTTACGGTCGAGTCGACCGTGTCAACTAGCATGGGTGGTCAAGTTTTGTCAACCAAGGACAACAGGAGTAACTACTCTCGAATACGAGCTACTATTTCTCCACCGCGGGGCGGCTACTCTCTCCGTCCTGGGAGGATTTTAAAGGGATTATTTTTGGATTAAGACACGTCTGTTTGTGTTGTTGAAGTCGAGTCCAGCGGTATTGGTTCTGTCATTGAAACCGCAGGGGACCCTGACGTCGTTTTGCAACCTCTCCATCTAAACTCCCCAGATATCATTTGAACGTTTCACTGTGTATCGTTTTATGAACTAGCAGGTGGTATAAATACTGTACTGCAATATTAAAGGGGGACAGAGAGGAGAACAATTAGGATTATGATCTAGCAAGTTTTATCCTCGTGTTTGGCTTGTTTGCCTGGGAGGGATATTTAGACTTTGCTGCTGTTTGGAAATAAATGCCAGGGGACTTATTATTTAAAATTAAAATCAGCAAAACAGAGCAACAATATTCCCTAGAAACATAATAATACTAATAGTAATAATAATAACAATAAATATTAGCTGATATAGTTCTTGTTTGTTTGTCTCATAAGGGAATTATCTCAAAGTGATTCTAAAAACATAAACACTTTTGTGTTCAAGTATATACACACTAAAATAAAACACGAAGAAGAGGACATCATTTCCACGTAAATATAGACATGTTATAGAAAATTATTTATGTTGTTGATACCAGGTTTGGTTTATGGGTCCTCTAGTGACTACACAACAGTTGGTGGTCCAAATCAGTTTATGATTGACCTTTGTTTTTAACAATTTCATAAGATATAAATCTGCTTTTCCCATAAATTGGTTCAGATCCAATTTTATTTTAGTAGAGCCTTACATAGGAAGGAACGTCTATATTTATTAAAGAACTTAACATTGTTTTAATCAACCGAATCAGGCCCTTTTCATCATTCGCCGAGAGCAATGTTTTCATTAAACGCATATTTCCAGTCAATAAATCAGTGGATGTATACTTATCTTTTCACCAAATCAGATGAGGAACACTTGTGAGTGAATTACGGGTAGAAATGTATGTTTTCTTAAAGTATGAAGAGCGCTATCAGATGATGAAAAGCCCTTGACCCCGTGGCCCTGAGGTGGAGAACTGACCTGAGGATGGCTGTCCCTCAGGGAAAACACACACACACACACACACAAGCACACACACGCGCACACTCACTCGCACACACGCACGCACACTCACTCACACACACACACACACACATATACACACACACACACACACACATACACACACACACACACGCACACACACACACGCCGATCCAGACAGATACATGGATCCATAACGTTAATTAGCGCAAAGCCACTCAATTCCAGCAGTAGCAGGGCTGTCTTAAGGACAGTGATTCTGTGCTTACCGTTTGCTGTATGTCTCAGAGTAGTGAAACATCAGTTGTTTCAAAGTAAAAAAAGAAAAAAACACAAAGTGAAAGACTTGAAGGACAGAAGAAGAAGAAATGGCTCATAAATTCTGTCTGTGTGTGTATGTGTGTGTGTGTGTGTGTGTGTGCGTGTGTATGTGTGTGTGTATGTGTGTGTGTGTGTGTGTGTGTGTGTGTGTGTGTGTGTGTGCGTGCGTGTGCGCGTGTGTGTACTTGACATTTTCTCCTCTTCTTTCTGCCAATAGTTGAGCGTGACTTTGAGGCACACGTAGCTTGACATTGACCCCCACACACATCTCAGACGTGGGGCTTTGAGTGACAAACGTCCCAGAGCGAGCGGTCCCACTCTGACAGCTCCTGACAAACAATCACATAAAACAGAAAAGACTTAACAGCAACAACAACAACAACAACCTGGCCCCACTCACACCAACACTCTAATGACTTCACACCCTCTCTCTCACACACACACACGCACACACACACACACAGTGGTTCTCTGCCTCAGCTTTACAAGCAGGCTATTCCCGCATAGGCCACTCAGGACTCTGGCCTACTGCTTTGTAAGCAACCAAAAAGAAGTTCAGCAATGAGATAATCTATTAAAACATGCTTAAAAATCCTTAAGATTTTCTCTGGAAAATGTTCATATGTTGTAGATGATATATATATATATATATATATATATATATATATATATATATATAAAGACCTTTAAAAAAGGAAGAAGAAGAAGAAAAAAGAAAGAAAGAAAGAAAGAAAGAAAGAAAGAAAACAGCACATCAAACCAATTGCATGTGGAAATGACCCATTTGGTCATGCATTCAAAGGGTTCTCCTCTTATTGATACCTCTGAGTGACCCTGTAGGTTCTCTGTTAAAGTCCTCTTTAGCTATGATCATCGCTAGAAGGGGAGACCCTCCCATTGTGTTTAAAAGACCACAGGTTTCTTGATGCTTCCATGCTTTAAGGTTGCGCTTGTGTCATGCCTCTCCGCCGCCCATGGCGAACCTCGGCCCTGCACAGTATGTCTGTCAATAACGCTGCGATTGAAGTGCTGGCCGCATGTCGGAGTCTCTCAGTGGGTGGGAGGTGACGGAAACGTTTGGAATAATTATTATGTTACTTAAGGGTAATTTACAACACAACACGAAGTTTTGGTCTTCCTCGAGGCTGCGAAAGTTTTTCTTTTGCAATTCACAAGAAAACATTGTTAAGCAGGTAACTATACCCATCTAAGGTCATTGTTTTTCTGTATTTTTTTTTTTTACACCTCTGAACCACCGAAGCCTCTTTCATCCAATAAAACAGACAACTGAAGAAAAGAGTTGCGGTCAGCAACAGTACGACAATATGTTAAAACCCTCTCATCATAATTAAAGTCATTATTGGTCGTTTACTGGGTATAAAAATGGGTTAAATGTTATTGATGGTTCTACGAGTGCAATATTAAGAATATCAAGATAACGTAAACCCTTGTGTAACTGTTCGCTGAGACATTAAGTGGCCAAATTTTATTTTAAACCAAAACTCAGATCATCCAGTCGGATAAGCTAATGTCGCTGTAACAACAATTCAACATTCCGAAACGATATACGAAGCTTTCGTTTTGAATAAAAATTCGAGCCTAAAGATAAACCAGAGAGACCAATGCAGAGTGTATTTTACTAGCGTAACATGAGCTGATTCTATGCTGAAATGCGCTCCGTAAAGATAAGAACGGGAGAGATAAGGAAGTGGCTTCAGGCGTCAGCAATAGCAACCTTTTTGTGTACAGTCTACAGTCTGGGTAACGGTGGCGACCATTAATAAATGAACGCACTATCCCGTAGCCCCTGGAATATGCTGACCCTAAGAATCCACCACACAATACTGAGGATCAGACCGAGTTGTCTGCACAAGCTTGCAAGAAGACGGTCTAGCCATGGCTTAGCGACGGCGAAAGTGGGTAAGAGTGTGCGTGGGTGAGTGAGCGAGCGTGCCATTGAGATAAAACGCGAGGGTCTGCGTTTGTAATGCGCCAGCGTGTGAGATAAGAAGGTGGGGGGTGAGAGACCCCGTCGTGTTTTGACCCCCCAAACAACTCCCAATCTCCATCACTCCCTCCATCCTCTCTTCTGTAGCGCTCTGGTTTAAAGCTCCATCGCTCTTTTCACAGTGACACATTCCGGTCTGTCGCCTCGGTCCATGGACATAGCACAGGACCAAAAAGGAGTCGATTCTATCGTGCCCAGCATCTCTGCTGCACGTCGAACAAGATACGTCGTCCGGACCAGCTCACCATCCGAACCGCTGCTCATGTTGGATACTCGTGGTACGGCCTGAAAGGGAGCTAGAACTGCACTGGGATTCTGCTCCGGTGGGATTTTTTTTTACGGGTTCTTCAAAATTTTACCCTAATGCTATCGCTCTAGTAGATAATATTGTGCATATTTTATTATTATTGTAAGCTCTCGTAGGTTAATACTTTACAGCCAAACCCGCTCAACAAATTTCAGCTGTGCACTTTTAAAGTTTGTGTTATCATGCTGTTTGCTTACCTCTCTGTTAGTCCGGAGATATTAAATGTGTTCATTAACCGTCCTTTCTGAGTAACCAATGGTATTTTACAGGCCATGCAGGCTCCCTTCAGTTCCATTTTCAACCAGATAGCCTACTCAGCAAGCTATTAATAGAGAATGGGCTAATTGCGATTTGCAACGATCTTGCAATTCAACCCGCATGATGTAAAATACACTTTTTATTTCCATCAGTTACTGTGCACGCGAGTGACTGAAAGCCTGAACTGGACTGTCGGTTTGTTGTATCGTCTTCCCCGTGTGAGCTTGGCTTCCGTGTCGCATGGATAAGAGGGTAGGTCCGCTTTTTAATGTTTACATTGTGCTGTGTTGTTTATTGCCCATAAGGTTTCCATTTTAAAATTTAAAAAATATTCTACGAGCCTCTTCTGGGATTAATGTCGACATTAACCTCTTGATAATACAAATTTTTTAAGGCTGTGTGAGATTAGAGCGTCCTCGTTTGGCTCCTTTCCCTGTCAGCGTCTTCCCAATCGCCAGCATCCCAGTCCGACGTCTTTAACAGGCGTGTGCTGTTTCTCCGTAGCTTGTAACCGTCTTGTAGATAAAGTAAACACAAACAAATACCCTTTATATCCAAAATGTAACTATAGCCTAGGCCTGGCAATCTCAACAAGAGAGTAAATAACAATGACAGTAGAGTTGCATTGTGTTACGATATCAGTTTGACAATTTTTGTCACTGTCAAGTATAGAACTGTTGAATATGTGAGTAGAATCATACCCTAAGAAGAGGAAAAGATTGACTCGATCTTGTTTAAAGGTAACCGAATTATGTCTCCACATAATGTTATGCTTTGTGTTGGACTAATTTAATAGAATCGGCCTATGCGGTTTCAGCTTAGTTTTTTTTTTTTTTTTTTTGCGACTCATGTTTTTGAGTTACAACAGAGGAAAGATATTATATGAAGAAATATTAGAAGGACTAGGTCGAAGAAAATAGGAGACAGGGAGAGACAGGCGAACTCGGTAAGTAGGTCAACTTTTGTGCTACACTGCGTCTGTAGATCAAGACGCGCGCTCTGCGACTGAGGCTCTCCAGTTTTTAAGGGAGATCCTTGTTTTTAGTCTCGTCATCATTTTATTAGCTACCCCCTGTCATTCACACACACCATCTTTATTAATATTTTGGCTATGTTTTGATATTGGCATTTATATTAAATGTTGAGTTCAAAGCAATTAAAGGCTCTCGTGCCTGCCTTAACGGGTCTGGAGATAGTTTAGGATAGTGTGTGTATGTCTTTGATTTCTTCAGGGTCGTAGTCCTGCATTCTTCATGGTTGAAATATTACATTGTTGGCAAGTTTGTTTCGTATTGTGTTTCACATGAACGACAATTATTTTGCAAACTTAAGAAAGGCAAAGAATGGACACACTGTAATGAAGTTTGAATGTTTCTCGTTCAGTTTAATTCTATTCGTATTGTTTTTGGAGTGGCCTACAGATAATACTCAGCGACATCAGCGATAGCCTACCTCACGCAACTTACTAAGCAAAATAACGACTGCGTGTAAAAATAACTCATGTTTAGAACGGTAAGTTGTTTTACGTAACAGCCTCGTTAAAGTGATTGCTTCAGTCAACGGTCGATTGATCGAATATGGCAGTTTCATAAATTTTATCCAAAATGTTTAGGGAAAGTTGAACAACTGACGGGTGCACACAGCTTTTCACCCTGCAGTATGTATGCTTAATTTTTTTTAGAAGGTAGCATAAAATAGAAGAGTATCATTTCAAAAACAACATTTTCAAAATACGCTGTTTGTCCATAGACAAGCCCAACATGGACATATACACTGCTCGTTATACATCGGGCTTCTGACCTAACTCTATGATTTGAGTTGTTTGAAAGTCCTTGTTTGCATGTGAAATGTGGAGTTTCATTAATTCTCCGCTGTCTTTGCCATACGAAATATTATGCATAGACATATAAAATGACCACCAGGTCTGCTTTTACTTTGAATGTATCTGGGCACAAATTAACCAAATGAGCCAAAAACCAACTAGAAAGCATTTTGTAAAATTATCCCGAGAGAACAGAAAATGTAAACAGTGGAACACAGTCAGATAGATGACACTGTTTTTGCGTCCAGAATTTTCAGTTTTTCATCATTCATTTTGTATTTATATCGATAACCTGTTACCAATACCAGTAAGAC
>NC_044500.1:9178040-9180540 GCF_902362185.1 Chanos chanos | reverse complement strand
ATGTACCAGTTTTATCAACACAAATTCCTCTCCGAACCTCTTACATTATCCAAGACTTACGTGTATGTTTGTGTGTGTATTGTGTGTATTGTGTGTGTCTGTGTGTGTGTGTGTGTGTGTGTGTGTGTATTGTGTGTGTCTGTGTGTGTGTGTGTGTTTGTTTGTCCAGGTCAAGGAACTCCGTATAGTCCCGAGGGCGCGGCACTGGGAGGATACGGACTAGACAGTCAGTCCCACCTAGGTCTCAGGACAGCAGGTGACCAAACCTCACTCTCCCAACAAAGTCCAACTTATTTCAAAGTTATTTCCTTCACCGCATATCAAACGGTCAGGGGCGGGTCTCCCGGGCTGATAGCACACTGTGATTGGGATTCAAAAGAAAAAAAAAAAAAACGAAAGAAAAAAGAGAAAATGAATATAACTCTGAATATGTTGCTTTAGTAGCCTGGTCTCATGATCAGTCATGAGAAAGGATGGTTCTGGAAAATGTAATTGCCTCAAGTCTGTGCTGGAACAGGTCATTAAAATCCCCCACCATTATTAATTTACACATCAGATTCATCATATGAATTTGAAGTACAGTGCACACGTACGTTGGCAAGACAGGGTAATGAACGGCATTAATTCATTATGTGATCTGTCATAAAGAATTAAAAAATAGTCTTTTACTGCCCTCCCTCATTTACTTCACGACTTTAAGTCTTTCTTTTTTTCGTTCTTTTTTTTTAAAGTCTGTATGGTTGAATTTATTCTACTGTTCTTACAAAGCCACACTAAAAAGCTTATGCATATGTAATAGTCTCTTTCTTGGTTTCTTTCCCTGATTCTCTCTCTCTCTCTCTCTGTTTCTCTCTCTCTCCCTCCCCCTTGCTCTCTCTGTCTCTCTCTCTCTCTCTCTCTCTCTCTCTTTATCTATCTCAGGTCTTCAGGGAATGCCCTCCCTGTCCGCTGACTACCCCGGGACGTTGCTTCCCCAGCCGGGTTACTCCCACGCTGGCCCCTCTCTCCACCCTTACCCAGGCCCACATCCGGCCATGCTGTTACACCCTCCACCTCATCCCCACCCCGCTGAGCCGCTCATAGGCCAAGGCCTGGACATCCACGCCCACTAACTGAGAGCAGGGGCCGGAATGGAGATCGGGATGCGGGAGGGGGGGGTTTGGAGGTTGGGCTGGCGTGTTGTTTATAGACTGCTCTCAATACGGCGATATTCTTCTCGACATAACCCCCTGCCGTTCCTAGACTGCACTCGTTTTTGTTTTTTTTTATCACCGACACTCTCGCTTTGCTCTCGTACGTTAAGCTGAGTTTATAAAAACCCACGCTTCATGTGTCATAACCTTAATGATAAAATAAAAGTGACTAGGCCCTTAACTGAAGGACGAAGGTTTGTTGTAAAAACTAGATAAAATAAAATAAAACGAAAAAGTCTGAGTTCCCTTCCAGTGTAATCGCAGCGTTTCCCTCCAGTCTGCACAACACTCACATGTATTTGACTTGAAATCCTACATTCCTCCATGTTAAACATGACTACCATACGTCTTCCTAATGCCTTTTTGGGGGAGGCCTGAGACCTCTCCTGCTTCCCTGAATTGAACTTTTGGGGCCTTAATAAGCCTCTTTTGCCTTGCCTCAGAACCCTGTCTTCAGGAGCACAAACAGAGGAAACACACTTCCAATACCTCCTTAAACACAACCTCCCTAAAAAAAAAAAAAACGTTACCAAATACGCCTCCCATCAAGTCGGCGGTCTTCTGGATTCGGCTGTGTCAACCCTCTCTCCACAAAAAAAGCCCCCCCAAAGATCTCTTCGACTTGAACGTGCTTTGGGGGGGGGGGGGGGAGAAGAGACAGAGAGAAATAAAGAAAAAACAAATCGGAAAGACCGTGTCGTGACTTATTGACAGAGACGTTTTAGCCCCGGAGTGTCATCTCCACTGTGCTACGGACCAATCTCAGTCTTCCCATTGTAGACCTTTGTGTTCAAAATTTCCTGTCTTTGTCTCTCCTGTTGATTTTGTTTACCATTCTGGTTGTCACCATTACACCTTATTTAATTTAATTTTGATTTTGTTGTCGTTGTTGTCGTTGTTGTTGTTGTTGTTGAATCTATTTTTGTATTTATGCGTGTCAGAGGCTGAACCTCGCATCGAAACCTTTGTATTGTATTGTAAGCCTGAATTGTAATATTTCAGAGTGCCATGCTGTCTGAATCTTTTATGTAATGAACGAACCGACTTTACCTTCAGTTGTTTGAAGTTTATGTTAATGCATACCTCCTCATGGTCCCGACAGGCCCGGTTGGAATTGATACTGTGGGATTCTCTCTCATGTAATCTGTAATGCTCTCTCTCTCTGTCTCTCTCTCTCTCTCTCTGTCTCACCCACAAACTTGCTGTATATACACAAAAGCCAGATAGCGTTTTCGACACAGTCCTAACAGATCAAAGACTGAAAGGAGTTCAGCAAGTGTCAGTGTTTGGACCACTCCATTTCCTGC
>NC_044500.1:9128040-9170540 GCF_902362185.1 Chanos chanos | reverse complement strand
TCAATTGTTTTCTCGAGGCGTACAAACACTGCAGTGTTGAATCTACATTTATAAACCAATTACATCTCCCATCTCATACAGAGGACGGTTCATTAGTTCACAAAAATTATTCTTCAGAAGTCATGAAAGTCAAGATGTCAGGGCTACAACTAGCCCCTGATACTTAATATGTCTCCCAGTATTGAGAGGGTACGACTGAGAATGCGGCAATGTTTTGGGCTTTCTCCACATTTTTGATGACTAATTATATTCTAGCTCCAGAACTAAGAGTATGTTAAGTGAAGTCCAGGTCTTACCCAGCTCATAGTCAGGAATATCCCCCATACTCTCAATGACGCTCTGGATCTCGGAGTAATCAAACAGCATCTCTCGCAGGGCGGTGAGGGAGGAGCGTAACTCCTGGAGCATCTCCGCGATGGTCACCCCGTGAACCGCCCCTCCCCCCAGCGTCTGCTCCACGAAGCTCCTCACCGCCTCGGCGAAAGCCCCGCCCTTCCGTTCGCTCAGCTCCACCACGCGTTTGGTCAGCCGTCGCTGCGGCGACACGAGCCCGCCCAGGGCCTGCCCCATCGCCGAGAGGCGGTTCTTGACCTTGTCCGCCAGGTGAACCCTGGGCAGATGCGGCGAGTCGGACGGGCTTTTGGTCGAGTCGGTGTCGTCCTCGACGCTGCTGAGCGACAGGGAGTCCAGCTCCATGCTGGGCGGGTGGAGAAGGGTGGGCGGAGGAGGCGCGTTCAGCCAAACGTTGTCCTCTATCCAGGAGACCCGGTGCGGGGACTGAGGCAGCGGGCTCACCGCCATCTCTCCGCTCACCCGCCTGAGAGGCTCACAGCTGGCGGACGAACTGGCCCTCCTCAGGACCACGCCCGCTGTGGACGGAGTCGTAGGAGGATCCTGACTTTGGATCTCAGTCGAACCTGGGGGAAAGATGAACAAAGTCCGACCTGGTAAGTTACTACGGAAACGATACACCCGACGTGAGCGGTATTCCCGAATCCGTTTGTCCGGAATCCAGCCACCACGAGCTCTTCCCAAATTGATTCTGCTCCACTTCAGACACGGTTTATTCTTCCCGTAAACTCCTTCAGTTCATAAACTCTCGGTTAGAGAGGAGCTGGGCAAAACTAACATGGATCAGGTGTAACTCTGATATTTTGTCAAATGAAAAAAAAAACAAAAAAAAACAGCCAGGTGTTCTGTAGAGCACTTTGAGGCTTTTCCAACTACAAAATTTAAGAGTAACTGAGTACAACGCAATTTTTTTTCTAGCTTTTTCTAGCTCAATTCATATTCATAATACCATGAGTTTTCACACTGGTCTTATCTTAACATCTTCTGTTATTTAGCTCTTGCCATTATCACGCTAACAGCTGTCACTCCTCAGAAAAGACGTCACACATCACTGGGATGATCGTGGGGTTAAGAACTAAGCTTTGGGGAGTTTCAGCATTGAACCATCATGCTTGGAAATCAAACTCACAACCCTGTGGTTACTGGGCCACTCATAGGTCATAGTTCCACAAACTTGATGACAGATGTTCCATACTGACTTGACGCAAATAACCTTTGAGTTTTGACTCGACACAAAAGGGCTTGTCGACGGAGCTTTCACGGAACTTAAACTGAACAATCTAAAACAGATGGAGTTGAGAAACTTCCAGGTAAAACTGATTTGTGTTAGTGTTAGTTCGGGAAGAGGAAAGGCAACGATACGTGACATTAATGAGAGCAAACCAGGAGCAGCTCTGGAAACGCTATTGTGAATTCAGAAAAGGGGCATATCTTTTTTTTTTCTTTTTTTAACCTGCGTGAAAAGGACACATCTGAGGTCATTCGTGTCACCTTGACTGTCCAAGCTCGGACACACTTCCTGGTCCAATGAGAATCCTCTCTTCTTGAGTCCCGGCGACACCATTTTTCTCTTTGTGCTCAGCAGCCTCTCTCGCCTGAGCGCGGCTGGTGGATTCGCCAGTTGTGGGCGGGGAGAGGGCTTTGTCAGCCAATCATCGCCATGCTCATGAAGGTAAAGTGGATTAATGACACACAGTGCCCCGTTGGCTGCGGTTAACTGTAAACACAAAAGAAAGATCAAGCCTTTTTTTTTTCTTTTCCCGTAAAAGTTAATACTATTGTGAGAGATCATTTGCATTTAGGTAATCATTTCCTCAATTCCTTTGCACCAGAAATTTATTATCAACATTTGAATCTAGCACAGGAAGGAGAAATATTTTCTACTGCTGACGTGAAATGCCATGAATTGCAACAATACATCTTGAAACTCCACCTAAGAATCATCGAGAACAAGAAGGTTCAAATGGATTTTTTTTTTTTTTTTTTTGGTGAAAATCAATTCAAACATTCAAGCTTTTCATGAGTATGGGGGCTTTGCCATTACCTGTATGGAGCACATCACTGTATGTGGAGTGACTGGAGTCACTGCGTCAGCTGGTACGTCTGATGAGGGACACAACCAGGATTCTGATTTAAATAAGAGAGGGAGAGAGACAGAGAGACAGACAGACAGACAGTCAGTCAGGGAGTTTGTACTTATGAAAACTAGCAAAGGCAATATAATTTGTTTGGCTATTAAACTGGAAAGAGGAAATTAAGCTCTGAATGAACCAACATGTTCTTATAAATGTATAGCCCACTACAGAGAGGAGAGGAGAGGAGAGGCGAGGAGAGGAGAAGAAAGGAGAGGAGAGGAGAGGAGACTTACTGGGACCAAGGTGCGACATACTGTCCACTGGTTTATCTTTAACGCCATATACCCATGAAGGAACTAACAAACAGAGAGGTAACACATCTCTGACAGGGAGAGAATGAGACAGACAGAGAGAGAGAGAGTAAATGCAGTTTAGCATACTTAGTTCCACGTTGTGAACTTAGTTCCACAATGCATTAAAGCATGAATAAGACACAGAGAGAAGTTATTCACAAAGTACAGTTTTACGTGACATTGAATACTCATTATATCCTGCTAGATTACATATACAGCAACGGGACACATGTCTGTCCCTTGACAACAAGAAATGATCTTCATAAAGTAAAAATGAGACCTTGTTAACTGTTTTTTTTTTTATCTTTTTGAAGTATAGTGACAACAACAATCTCTTTGAACAGACTGCTTACACTGTTTGGATTTAATTGGCAGTGTCATATAACCATTGAAGATATCTGTCTACTTTTCTAACTGTCACAAACCCGGCGCACGAGAGTGCAAGTAAATGAGTCAGGTTACCTGCTCAGAGTGTAGAATACAACCAGCTGAGAAAGATCCGGAAAGACTAGCTGAGAGGCAGCCAGATGAAAACCTGCACAAAAAAAAAGAAAAAAAAAGCACAAGTAGCAGCATTAATAATAAAGTAAGATATAACAAAGATGAATAAAAAAACAAAAATACATTTTTTTTTTCAGTTACTGCCACAAATTGGCTTTACAGGATACAAAATTGAGCAAGCATGAAAAAAACTCCTCAGGCTGTGATAGAAAAAAATGATTTAAAAAAGAAAAAAAAAAAGAACTTGAGAGGAACCAAAACTCGAAATGGGGAACCCGTGCCCCTCTGGGTAGGGCCAGATTATTAAGTTCTAGGGTCAGAGCAGTTTGTTTATTTTAGGCAATAAAAAGAGAAATCTACGGAAATGCTGTGCATCTTGGGGCACTAAGACATGTTCCTCCATTAGACATGTGAGGCCACAAACGAACATGCAGTAAAGGAAGAAATAACTTTGACTTGTGTCCAGTACAATGTGTACATGTACTTTTTACTGGTGAAAATTTTTTTTTAAATATCAGGTCCCCAAATCAGCAATGAAACAACAGTTCGAGTTTGCATGACTTGCCTGTTCCGGTGAATTGGATGGAGAAGTCCCTGACTGAATCGACTTCACCGCCTACAGACATACATAAGAGGTTTGGCTGAGAGGAAGAATCGCCTATCACCAGGAAACTCTGTTGGGAAAGGAGGTTTTGGAAATGTTTCGGTGGTTGCACTGAGCCGTGTCGGAGACATGTGACAGGGAATGTCTAGGGGAATTTGTGTTGTGTTTAAGAGGAATTTTTTTTCGTTGTGCTAAATAAATTTGAAAGCAAACAAACAAACAAACAAACAAACAAAGAGGATTTCAAACAGGAAACTGACATGGTAAAGTTTAAGGACAGCCTGAAATAGCTGTACGTGAGTAATAACAAGAGAATGATTTTCTAGGTCATATGGACTCATCAGAGATCGTTCACGACCATGCAGCTGTGCAGATAAATGTTAAATTCAACAACAAATGCCTAAACCATACAGCGTAATACCTTACCAAATTAGAATTAACTTCTTAGACATCTTAGCAAAATATCTTGATTCTTATCCTATGTAATTCTATCATATACTTTCACATTGTTGCAATAATCCATAATGTGATCTTTCAGTCTGGTTTATCCATTCCTTTGAGTTTGACTGTTATGGAACAGGAATATAACTATACGAAAAGAACAGCAACCACGAAAAAAAACTGGAGCCTGCTATCATCGCGTTCCCCCGAGAGCGCTTTCTCAACAGAAGCATGATACAACAGGAAGCGGCCCTGTCGATAAGTTTAAAAATTAGCGCATCACTTTCCCCTTGGTCGATTCGCGAGGGGTTATGCTATTGCTAATGATTAGTCTGGGGAAACTGTATTCCTTGGACGATTTCTGTATAAGTACAAAGACAAGGCTCAGCCTTTGCCTTGCCAACCAACCAGTATTCAGTAATCATTCAACTGTCCGTGTCAGTTCATTACAACACAAACAGACTCCATACGTCCAAAATACACACATCACATCCATAGTTTCCTGTAATTACAAAGTCTCAAAAACCAAAAAAGCCAGTTCAATCGACAATAACCTCTTATTAAATGACAATAGCCGCGTAACAACGAAATGAAAGCCAAAACAGAACTACCAGCAGTACTGAAAATGAAGAGAGTACGCATATTTGCAGGGTTGATCAGTCTAAAAGGTCATTCTCATTCAGTGGGTCTTGTGCTCTCCTGATCTACCCCAGTTTACTTTAATATCTTACCACAGAGACTGGTCCTCACCAACGGTCGTCCTATACAGTCATCTCATAATCCTCCTTCTATCCTCTCTCTCTCTCTCTCTCTCTCTCGTCTTCTTCACTTCCACACTTTCACTCTCTGACAAACTCTGACCAGTTCGCCGTATCTCTTGAGTGTGCACACCCTTATCTCGAAGTCACTTCTGCAATTGCTCAAGCTAATTTCATACTCATTTTTTCATCAGAGGTGGTAAAAACAGAGAGAGCACGAATGATATAAACAGGAATCAAATATTCACCACGTCTGTCTGTCTGTCTGTCTGGAACATGAGATAACCCGCTCAAACCTCAATCTAAACCAGTGTTCTCAAAGCTCCAATCCCTGTGTGTTTAGAAACAAATTTATATTCTGCTGAGTAGAAGTGACCTATAGTGACACTACTAATTCTTTGCCCCTTTGACCATGTATGGCAAGTGTTTTGCGCAACGTGTGTTCATCTAAACTAGATAAACCTGGAATAAACTGAAATCTAACCCGCAATCTAACCCCAGACTTAACCTACCCTTTCTACAACTTTTCCCCTTCCCCTTTGAAGCAGCTGTCAGTTCATAAACTGTCATAACAGCATGCGCCTATTCTGAGTGAATGATCACACAATAGTGTCATGTGACTTGAATTTAAAAAAGAGCCCATGTAACACTGTGGCAAAATATGGACGATGAAATAGCATTACGTGAAAAAAACAACAACAACAACAACAAAATAAAAACCGACCAAACAAACAGACAAAAAAAAAAAAAAAAACAGTTCCCTCATAGAGGAACTTTTGGCACACTCACTCCAGCAGGTCTACCCCATAAAGCAGCGCGGGCTCCGGCTCTGTCCCAGGGACTTCCGGGAGCCCATGCACCCTGACACTCCCGTAAACCCTGCAGAAGACTGAGGGGTCCGGTCAGAGCCCCTGGAGCCCCGTTGGGAACCTTCCCAGGACTCTTAGCACTGCTAGAACAAGGCACATCAAGAGATCAAATAAGAGAAAAGGGTCGTATAAAGGAAAAATATTCATTCATATTCATTCTTGGGAGGAGGTGTATCTTCAATTTGTCAACCTTGCATATGTATGATAGGCAAACATCTCAGAGGGGATAAAATACCCAAGACCTAAACAAGATATCTGAGAAATGATCTGTGACAAACTGACCATGCAGTCTCAGAATGTCATTTCTCACCTGTCTGTACTGTTTGTGGTTTCATCCTCCAATTGATTCATTATCCCTAATCAGGTGGGAGGGCCTTGTTTAATTTAAGGAATCCGATTGGGCCACCTATACAGGCAGTGAAAGTGTTCCTCCATTGGATATTGTAAAATTGCTGTCTTGACAACAAAGAAGACAAATGAAAACGTGAGTTCAACTGACAAAAAAAAAAAATGAGGCAATACATTTTAAATCTGCCCACATCCTCCTCTCTCTCTCTCTCTCTCTGTGACACATTTCTTCCTCTCTCTTGTTCACCGCTTGACAAGCTTTATCACAGGGAAATCTTAACCGTCTTTTAAACGCAGAAATGAGTAGCTCAAACATGGAGGAAGGAATGCCATTAAAATGTGGTGATTTTGTGCTCTCAAAAGTTGTACCTCTGAATCAGCTGCAAAACATCTTACCACCTAGGGTCAAAACATCACTGTGTTTATTTAACAACAATTTGAATTGTCTTACTTTGATAAGTCCATATAGTGAGATGAATTCAAATTTATGATCTTTTATGAAACTTACTCCCATCAGCCCTTTACTATGGTGTACCAATTTGTAGCCATTTTGGGGATTGGCCCTTTGTAGGCTTGATATTTCTGAGTTACCAAAAAAAAAAAAAAACCACCTCGTGAGAATATATGGCTGACAACATTACCCCTCACTGAAGAGATTCATCACTCATATCTCGAATGAGAGCTAAAAAGTACTCAAAGGAACGTCTATATGTTTTTCATATTCAATAACTACCTAAACAGCTACAAGGGAAGAAATAATCCCTTCTTAATCCAGAACAGAACACTGTAAATCTCATTTAGAACACGAAAGAAAGAATTTTGATGTCAAGCTAAATGCCAGTAACTATTATTATAGTAGCATGCCTAATTGCTAATAGGAGGTACTGAAATATTATTAGAACAATACGGCATTTACTTACTTGTGGTTATAACTCCGATGGTCCTGAAAAGTTTTTACAGCGTTGGCCTCTCTCAGTTCACCGTTTGAAAGCTGCCTCCAACAGCAGACGCTGTCTCTTCAATGCTTGATGATCCCTCAGTCACACACGCTTTCGCTTTAATCCGGTAGCCAGGCTTTTTTTTTTTTTATCACTCATGTATCGCCGCCTTGTGTCTCGGTCAGTCTTGTGCCGTCTGCTTGTCCATTACGGTGTGATTTCCTCTCTCTCTCTCTCTCTCTCTCTATGACACCCTAGTCTCTCTAGTCTGTTTTTAACTACTGAAGACGTTCTTTTTCTTTTTTTCTTTTGGTCCTGCTTGCTCTTCTCATTTTCTCCTCCCTCCCCCCCCCCCCCCCCCTCTGTTTCAAGACTGTGGTAAACCTCAGACGCACCAACACAGTCAGAGATGTACTGTTCTCAATTGGCTGAGCCAAGCTAACCCTATATATATATATATATATATATATATATATATATATATATATCGAATAGGTGTCAGCGCGCACATATGTAAAAGAACACGGTGTGACATGGTGATACACCTGCGCGTGAGGTGCATCTGAGGCTCAAAATATTGTTCGACTAAATATCACAGTACCAAGCAAGTGATAGTTACTACGTAAATGTTCAGTTGGGACTTTGAGTTAGTGCAACGTGTTGCGTTTGTTATAACCTACCTCTAATAGAGACGCCGGTAAAACACAGGTATTCCCCGATTTTGTACTTTGCCTACAAGTTGGTAATGTTAGAATTCGTAATTCTTGACAAATTCTTGGTAAAGGCTTTGAAAAATTTTCGTAAGCAACACGGATTGTTAAATTTGTGTGACTGGCGGCGAAGCAACGTTAAATCTGAGGGTCTCTCTTTTGAGTCGTGTTGTAGAGGTAAGGACCAAAGGCACTCATGACAGGAAACAGCGTGGTTAATGGTGTTGATATAAGATAGTGGTCATGCAGTGCAGTCAGGAAACTTTTCCAGTGAGGGGTGTGAAAAAGATAGCTAGCAAAACAGCTGCAGTACTAACGCGAGGCAAACCTTGGAGACATTATACTACACAACACTACATTACACAGTCGCATACAAACGGGAGAAGTAACCCTTTTTTTGTAATAGGGAACCTTTTTATTTCCCCTTCGCATTGTTCACCAGATGCATATCCCCCCCCCAAAAATAAAAACAGGAGCTCCGTTTATGCAAGATAACAGAACAACATCCTCAAATGTCAATAGGCCAATATCCCATCACAGAACTAAGCCAAGCTGAGAGGATATTAGCTACCAGAGACAGGGCTAATGGAAAATAAACTCATTAAACAATAATAAAAAAAAAAAGATAAAGTTATTAGACTCTTAAATTTCAATTATATTAAGATTATCCACAGAAATACTTCAAATATGTGGGGGAAAAAAACAAACAAAACAAAACTAAATAGCAATGACTTCAGTTAATAAGAAATGTCCACAGCCATTGAGTCTATGTATTCATAAAGTTTAAGTCAAAAGATTGTGCACTGCAAAAGACACGCATGCCTTAACTATGCATACTTAATTGATTTATGCAATGCATATCATACTTAGCATATCTGCAGTCTCCTTTACAATATCATATAGGACTTCCCAAGGGTGTCTAGAACAGAATCAGTGATTAATGGTTACACAGTGGGCCAAGTCGTAATAGTAGTAGTAGTAGTAGTAGTAGTAGTAGTAGTAGTAGTGGTAGAAAAAAAAGAAAGAAAGAAACAAAGAAAGAAATTGTTCAGAAAAAGTCTGCCAATCACATTCACGCAACCAATCACTTACAACCAATCAGCCAACTCATTCAGAAAACTGAAAGAGAACTACAGTGAGTCTGGGCTCTATCTACATGTTTCACTAACCCTCTCTTAATTCAGTCTTTGAAGGGTGTGTATGGTATCTATTGCTTACTACCCTGTCAGTAAAAAAAAAACAGCCCAAGGACAGTTAAGTGATTTGAGAACATGGGAAAATAAGAGTAAGAGAGAGAGAGAGAGAGAGAGAGATCACAGATTCAAAAAGTGCAAAATGATTGGGAAGGCCGGACCAGCCAATGTCAGAGCCTCATAAGGCATGCCATTGGCTGTCGTTTCAGCTCTGTTTCATCCCCATTGGTTAATCGGTTTTGTCAGTCTTTCCACCCTCTGCCCCTGTGGCAGCCTTTTCACTGGTTCCAGAGCTCTGAGCGGCCTGGCCTTCCTTCTCCTTCTTGGTTTTGCTGTCAATCAAGGCATGCTCTCGCTTCACCATCTCTTCCAGCTCCGCCTTAGGGTGAGAGACAGCGCGTCACACGACGGAGAGTGAGAAAAAAGAAAGAAAGAAAAAAAGACACAAAGCAAGGAACCAAAACTTTAGATACCATCAGTACTTAGTCACGTATCAAACTGTGTGTGTGTGTGTGTGTGTGTGTGCGCGCGCGTGTGCTTTACCTTCCAGCCCAGAAGTTCCGCTAGAGCCAGACAGCCTTCGTCACAGGTGCTCAGGTAAGCTACATCTCTGTGAGTGAGGAAAAACACAGAAACATATTTATATATGTACCAGCGATATCAATATTCGTTCATTTTTCTAGGCCGCCTATCCTGATTAGAGTGATATCGATAGACATTCCATAAACATATGAATCAGCGTCCATCTCGATACATCTTCAGCAGAACTGCTAGACGTGAGACGTCGTGTAAATATGATGGGTTTTGTTAAGAAGTGGAACTGGGTGTGTTAGATGTTCATGTGCGTGGAGCCCTCACCTGTACGCTTTGTCTGAGTCAAAATCCATCCCTCCTCCAAAACCCAGCATGCCCATTAGAAAATCAGACTGCAGGAAAGAGGGAGACAGAGAGAGAGAGAGGGAGAGAGAGAGAGAGGGAAAGAGAGAGGAGAGAGAGAGAGAGGGAGAGGGAGAGAGAGGGAGACGGAGAGGGAGAGAGAGAGGGAGACGGAGAGGGAGAGAGAGGGGGAGACAGAGAGAGAGAGAGAGGGGGAGACAGAGAGAGAGGGGGAGACAGAGATCATTAATGTAAGGCCACCACTGCACACAAACACTACTCTGGACAGCGTGTGACAGTTATTTCTGGGCCTCGCGTGCTGAAGCAGTGTATACCTCTCCTGTCTTTTCTTTATTGATGAGCAGTCTTGGTGTGTTCTTGGGTACCCTGTGAATAAAAAAAAAGGACATTAGGCAGGGTTAGAACAATCTGAGGCATAAAAACGAAAACCTCAGTGTCACAGCACAACGCCATCACATCACTTCACTTCACACTCCTCCGTCACCGTTTATCAACGGAAAAGGGGAGATACACAGAGAGTCATGATAACTTCACCTGCCGCAGCACGGTCACATGCATGCCTTTTTTTGATGGATTTCTTAAATGAATGTCATTGGGTCTACACATGCAAAAGCAATGTCTCCTCTGCAGACAGTCTACTTAAAATTCAAGACCAAATGTCGCCCACTAGTGGATACATACGATAGTAAAATGAATTAAGGAGGAAATTCAAGAGTAAAAAAACAAAACAAAAAAAAAAAACCCATAAATAAATAGAAGCTCATAAGAAGGTACTCACTTCCCCACGAGAGACGCGAAGGGCTGAACCTGGAGAGACGTTCCCATGACAATGAGGAGATCACAACTGGGGAAGTCCTGATGGAGAAAAAAAAACACACACACACACACACACACACACACATATCTATGTACATATATATACACATATACTGAACATACACTCTATATTCTAACATATTTTGTATTTTCTGTTTGACTTTCAGCTGATTTTATTTGATATTTTTAGTCTTTTTGTTTTTTAATTGCGTTAGCAACACAAGTATCTTCTAATTTTTTTTTTTTATCTGGAGAAGGGGAGAGTCAGAGAGAGAGAGAGAGAGAGAGAGAGAGAAAGAGAGAGAGAGAGAGAAAGACAGAGAGAAAGAGAGAGAGAGAGAGAGAGAGAAAGCTAACTGAAGTAAATGTAATCCAGCGAGCACTAAAGCATGACAAACCATGTCACATCTCTCTCTCATTTTCTCACCATTTTCATTGACATGAAGAACCGAGCTGGTAGATTCTCACCAAAGAAAACGATATCTGACATGAGGCCAGGCAAGACCAATAGCCAAGGGAGAGAGAGAGAGAGAGAGAGAGAGAGAGAGAGAACAGAGAGAGAGAGAGAGAACAGAGACAATGTTGTAAAAAAGGAAACATGTTCCGGTTCTGAGAAAGATGGGGGCATTGGTCAGCACTGAGTGATAAGATTCAGTAAACATGTATAGATTATTGAACGTAAGGCTAAGACAACGAGAGAGAAGCTGTTGGTTTAAAAATTCAGTCTGATCAGAACTAGACTCACCAGGCTTGACCAGACTACTGCACTTGTCACATTTGGGAATCTCTTCGGAGAAGATCTTCTCTGTGGACCCGGATTTGAAAAGAGAGACTACGTTTACACACACATATATATATATATATAAACAGCAGTTATTTCTTAGCCATTTTTCACTCTCTCACTGAACCGCAGGGCACCACGCTAGTTTTCACTGGCCTGCGTGGGTCCACGCGCTAGGTCTCTTACCTTTCATCCAGTCAAGGTTGTATTCTTTACGACAGAGGAAGCTGACGCAGTGTGAGGTATGAAAGGTGCCATGGGCTTCAATCAGGTCATCTCCCTCCAGGCCCGCAACTCTCTCCAGAGTATCAATGTTCTACCGAAACAGCAAGAGAGCATGGAGCAAACATTTCTAACCAATGGAACGGCTGAAATGAATGAGTGACATCTCTTCCAGCGAATGACTGACCTGTGAGTAACAACGCTTGAGCAGGCCCTTGTCCTTTAGCATTTTGATGAAGTAGTGACATACTGTGGGCTGCAAACAGAGAAGAACAACTATAAATAACAACAAGGCACAAGCACACACAAAAACACAAACCACTTGGCAAAGAAAACTGGGTCAGCCCTCAGTGCGTCTACCTTAAACTGCCCTGGGTACAGCTCTCTGGCCAAAGCAAAGAAAGGTTCAGGGTGTTTCTAATGGAAAAAAGTAAGCAACAACAGAGAAAAAAGAGAGAGAGAGAGATTTTCAGTTTAGCCAAACATTTTCATTTTCAGTTTGGGGTAAATCAGTAATGAAAAAGATAACTGTTCCAAACTCCACTGTTGTAGAAAAAGGGGACAGGGCGTACTTTAAAGTAGTCAATCTGGAAGATGGCCTCTGGGTAAGGTAGGTTATACTTCTGGAGGTTGGCGTAGAGACCAGTGCCGGGTGAACGGAAATCAGGAATCCCTGCCGCTGAAAAGTCCGCAGATAACAAGTTAACGATATTAAATTTAAAGTTATGCTCCATACATATGACAACTTAAATCTAAAACTACAACAAAAGAAATGATTTTATGATGCACATTTGGACTACTGGCAACTAGGTTCTCCATAAAAGGAGTATTGATACTCACATGTTGATATGCCTGCTCCAACCATGCAGATTATGTTCTTGCCTGTGGACACACATTCACATTATCTTAAACATGTCTATACCACTCTACAGGAGTAAGTCACACTCACATTATCTTTATCATCATGTCTATAGTACTCTACAGGAGTAATTCACACTCACATTATCTTAAACATGTCTATACCACTCTACAGGAGTAAGTCACACTAACATTATCTTTATCATGTCTATACCACTCTACAGGAGTAAGTCACACTAACATTATCTTAATCATGTCTATACCACTCTACAGGAGTAAGTCACACTCACATTATCTTTATCATGTCTATACCACTCTACAGGAGTAAGTCACACTAACATTATCTTAATCATGTCTATACCACTCTACAGGAGTAAGTCACACTCACATTATCTTTACCATGTCTATACCACTCTACAGGAGTAAGTCACACTCACATTATCTTTATCATGTCTATACCACTCTACAGGAATAACTCAATTCCTATGGTACACCACAGCATGTAAGAGTGTGTTATTAAAAGGCAACACTCCTTCAAAGTTCATGTTCACCATGAAATTGACACATTACTGGTTTAAGGTTTTTTTTCTACTCTTACTTGACATGTTTTTATTCCCCCAAATAAACCCTTATTCCTTACTCTTATGTTACAGGACTTTATTTCCATTCGTTTTTGTTTGATATAACACTGGCAGCCCTTTATGAGTTATGTGGTTAACTTATTGCACAGAGCTTTGACCTTTTGGTAAATCCTCTTCTTAAGAAAACAAACATACAAAAAACTGCCCACATTTCAACCAGCTTACAGCGACCAGCCTAGAATTAAGAGAAGTACTCTACTGTGACCGCCAGTGAGAGGAAGTGGCAGTTTTGCGGTTGATGGTGTGTAGAAATGCACCACGCCACAAGCGGAACATTATCGCGAAACTTACATTTGCCGCTCTGTATGTACCGGGCAACCCCTTCCAGACTAAGTTCATCCAAGACCTTCTCCGTAGGACCCAAGCCAAGACCACGGGAGAAGAGGTTGCGTAAGAAGTCCACTAGATACAAGGAATGCCATGTTTAAACTTCAAACATAGAGGGCTTTAAAAAAAAAAAAGAAAGATCGAGAGCGGCGTGGAAGTTTCATTAGACAGATGACGTTAACTTACTCTCGCAGTCCCCAGATGCGTCTCCCTCGTCACTGCTGTCGTCAGATTGATCCTTAACAGAGCGGTCAAGGTATCAAGCAAAAAAGATAACGTTACATTACTGAACAGCCTGGCTCTACCCTAAGAGACGTTTAGCACTCACTCGAGCACTCGAGTTACTAAACGCCGTCAGAGCCTGATATCATTCTGATAATGACATTTGGATGATGATACCAATGACACGACTCGGGCACAATCCTCATAGGTGAAATTGCAAAGCTTTCTCATTTGAACTGAGTACTTTCAGACACATTCACAGCCGTTATATTGATTTTTAGAATTAATGCGTTCTAATATTAACTTCAGTACGTTCACATCAACTATAATTTGGGACTAAAACACAGGCTCTTATTTTTGCAAGTCGACAACGAGCGCATGTGAACATGCAGGACAGACAAATAGACGAATTTCAAGGATGATTTCTGATGTATTTTTCGCCCAAAACTTTATTAGTATGTGTTATTTTCACAGAATCGTCCTGGAAAATACGTTTCCATGATTTTCCTGATTTTTTTGACCGTAGAAACCCTGTGCAGACCTTCCTTGCTAACTCGCTGACTTTTTAACGTTCCTTTACCAGTTGATTTAAACAGAGTTTACCTCAAGCTCGGGGGTTTCAGCCTCGTCTTCGGCTCGTTTTGTGGTTTCTGTAACACACACCAAATAAGTATGGCATTACAGTAAACACGGTAGTAATCTACCTGTCAAAATCTCTTAACAGCATTGGTAAAATAGCAATTGCTAGCAAGTTAGCAATAGCGATTTATCTGTGCCAGGCTGCAGAGTGGATGGCAAAATCTATAAATTTATGAGTGATATTACCTTGTGCCTCAGACATCTATATGATATATCAATATAAGTTCAGCTCCACACAAGTTTAGTTTTTTTTTCTTTTAAGATCTAAGACGGGCTAGTTAAAGGGACTGGTGTTATTGTGTGTCGCAAATACTGTCCGCCCATTTCCGCTATGAAACAACGTTCCGAGCAGTAGACCATCACCGAAACCTACAATTTGAGGTGAGAGCTTGGAGCTGAAAACCACAAAATTATCAATAGTTTCGTTTCGAAGTTACATAACAACTGAGATGGCTTTTAAAGGAAGACACGGTGGTTGTTATTTTAATTTTTACCGATGTTTGTTGTAGAAAAGGCTTAATTTTTGTAAGAATAACCGAGTTAACGCATGCTACATTTTAGGACAGTTTGGGGGAAGAAAAAACACTGTACCTCCTCCACTCCTAGGTAACGCTTCACATATCTCTGTTCTCGTCTCTCAATCTTTCCAACACCTTTTAGACCAAGCATTCCAATTGTATTACCTCCCTAATAAGGATTATAGGATTTGTGACACTCGGTTAATAAGATTCGACACCTGTTTTAAAATGCAAACGTCAGTATTCATTTAACACATCTGTTAACTTTTTCTCATATACTAACCAAGTAATGGAGGGAACAATATCGCTTTCACAAACTGAGTACACAAACGGGTCACTGAAAGAAAAGCGACTTACAACACAAGATTTAAAATAATAATTTATTTACATTACAGGTGATGAAACATCAACAACAATAAAGCATAAATTATGTCATATCTGCTGAACTGTTTGATTTATAAACGATATGTGGTGATAAACCATACATAATGTTTCTTTACAGTACCATATGTTCATCTGAATGTGACGGATGTTACACAGTTCTGTGACTGTGTTTGTGTGTATCTGTGAGTCTCTGTGAGCGTCACCGCGTCTCTGTGACAGGCTCCTGCACTGACTCTGTCTGAATGGGAATGTCTGACTGAATTAGACCCTGACTGTATTCTGCTCCTTTGACGTGGCAGCGAGGGAGCATTTCCTCCAGCAGGATATGCACCAGGCCGGGGCTTTGGAGTCGAGGTAGGGACGAGACGTCCAGGTGACGCAGCATCCTGACATTTAAATGAAAGAGAGAGAGCTCTGAATGCAATTGTCAGCTCTATGTCACAAGGTGCATTTATTTTAGATGCATGAAAAATGACCTTAATCAGCATTTGATGACTAAATATTTCGGGGTTTTTTGGGGGGGAGGGGGGGGGGGGATCAGTGGGTGAATGAAAGTACAGTCATCTACATATGCATTTTATTAAACACAACCAGAATTCTTTCATAAGGGTTAAGACAAAAAAAAAAAAAAAAGAGAGGTCTGGTTGCAATCATTCACTAGGCAGGGATACTCAGACTATGGAGACTCACAGGTGCCCCTTGTGGAAGAAAATGAAATTACCGCTTTATGAAAAGAGTTGAATTTGATGAAGGGGTTATTCCTCTTAGTGATGTCTGTTCTTAGATTGTACTGAAGGGAAAAAGAGGACAAACTGTCCTTTAAAGATAACCCCCTCCCCCTTAACGAAAACAGCAATACTCCTCGGTCTGTATGATCTCACCGAGAACCTTAGCAGCCTTTACTTTCTGACACTCCCTTGTGTGGGCTGCCTTACCTCAGGTTTTGTAGAGCAGCAAGGCCTCCCACAGTGATCTGTGGACAATGGGATAGATCCAGCTCCTCCAGACTCTCCCCAAACACATGAAGACGGGACAGGAACCAGTCGTCCACCTCGGGACAGCCTCTCACAGAGAGAGAACGTAGGCCCTTTTGACTCACTGGGTGGGGAGACGAGTAACACGTTAATGAATGGACAGTAACTCAGTATTTCACTAGTACTGTGTCACGGCACACAGATGTATTCAACGGTCAGGTCACCTGTTCACTAAAAAGAATCCTTTGGGGGAAAAAGAAAACTCAGAAACTGTTTCCAAATGGAAAAAAATGAATCACCTTCATACTTCATACACCTTCACACATTTTTCTTCTTGTTTTTTTCGGTCACATAAACATAAGGGTACTGGCTACATTTCTGATCATGGTGGGGAAAATGCCATCAGAAACTGAAAGAGATTTGATCTTTTTTTTTTTTGCCAAGAATGCGAAAAAGGTTGAGGTGAAAGTGAAAGAAAAAAAAAGAAGGGCCAAAAAAATGCAGCATTAGACAGCAGATGTGAAGCAACGATGTGTTTGTTTCAGTCCAACAGTCGACTGAGCCAAAGACAGATCAGACTGGAGGGTTATTCTGGTAATGTGCTGTGACTGGAATGTAATCACAGTAATCTGACATAGCCTTCATCTGAGGACTAATTATCTCATGGAAGCCCTAACACATTAACGACCAGATAGAGGTGCTGGCCCACAACAGGGTGCCTGATACAAACAGTGAAACACAATTATCATCTGCATGCATTGGTGTATATATACATGTACATCACATTAAGAATAGATCTGTACTGCTGAACATCTCATCATCTACATGAGTGAATTGGTAGTTTAGTTTCTATTTGTGCATATATATATATACATACACACGCGCACACACATGAATACATGCAAGTATATTGATCACAAAGTAGCAGATTACCAAGGTTATCCAGGCCCACGTGGTTTATAGGTGTACCACTCAGATCAATCTCCTCTATTGATGAAGTGGGGTAATTCATGAAGTCATAACTGAATTTGCCCCTGGCATTTGGTCGAAACCATTCGGACTGGCCAGCAAACCTAAGGAGGATACGACAGACAAGGAAGTCATGCAACTGCAACTGCAACGAGACCTGTGCAGAGAGAAGACGTATCCATAGAGACAAGAAACAAAAGCATACAGACACACATTATACAGATACGTATGCCCAAGTGAATTACCTGAAACTACCTTTCAAGCTTAGGATGTAGTAGGCTGCTGCTATATTTTCACCATAGTTCTGCTGTGTGTAACCATAGAAACTGAAAAAAAAGAGAGAGACTTGTCAGAACATGAGCAAACATTCATCTCAAATTATCTCTGGGCATAAAAATACAACATACAAATCTACCACCTACAACTCTTATCAGTTTGTATTATTTTGTAGGTGTTTAGATGACATTTTGTATGACTAGAAAGATATTACATAAACGTTCAACGTCCCGGATGAAATGGAGAAACAAACTGGTCCTCTTTCTTCTGAAGCACTCACACATTTTTGCGTCGGACAAACCAACTTCTGTGCTTTGCACGCCAGCCTATGAGATGCTCGACATCATAGAAATGCTGATGAAGTTTCAAAAGAAACCTCGTTAACAGAGACGGAGGAGACGCGGGGCTGGAGCTCAGTCCTCTGCGAAAGACGGCGACACACGTGTGTACTCGGCTCTGTCTCACTGTCTGACACTAAGACCAAACACACAGAGAAGGAAATGCATGTCACAAATTTAACGACATCTGCTTTCCGTTACCCCGTTGACTGCACATCCTATTGACGGGCTTTCTGGTCGTGAAGAGGGCATTGTTTCATGAAAGCATTATGTACACTGACTGATGGACACAGGAAGCTAAAGTTATGCGAGCGTAAGAGGTTCTTTTCGTGATAGTTAATTCAGTGTAAACTCACGGGGCTAGAAGTACCACCCAATTTGCAAACAGCATTTCCAGCTAAGCTTATATTCGAACCACAGTCTGATATTAAGTTTACATTATGTGTTTATCCTGACTGTAATCCATAAGAATAAAAACATACAAGAGCCAAACCAAGAGCGGTGTCAGAATTTACCATACATTCAGTTAAAGAGGATGTCCATGAAGGATAATCTTACCAGCATGGAAGCCGCCATATTTGACATAAATACACAATATCTACGGGCACCGTGGAAGGACATACTTAGTTTTCGACGCTTGTTACGTAGCCAAAGATACTTCTAAGCAACAGGGGGCGCCCAAAGCATACATTATAATCAATGAGTCACCGCGACTTCTTGCTTTCGTTGAAAGTAGGCATCTGTTGAGGAGAACACACCACTTGGGCATTGCAAATTTCGTGCAATACCGATCATCTTATACGTATTCATGCTGCATTCACCAGCATCGAGTGAGTTAGTACCACTACCGAAAAATTGTGTAAGCTGTTCAGTTAGTGCATTGGCAGTTTGGATGAGCGCAACCAATTTTCCCGATAAATTCAGCCAGTCCTTACAAATTTAAACTGCTCTTCGCCAGTTTTGTGTCGTTCAATGATATGAGATTCTTCTGGCACAGTAGTAGATGGTGGTTTTATGGTGAACTTTATCACAAAGGAGTGAAAATTAGGAAATAAATGAAAGGTAGAAGTATCCGAAAAAATACTCATAGCCTACACAGTTTTGGCGTAGCTATAGCCTAGGTTATTTATATTCATCTTTTGACTTATTTTCTCTTAATAATCAGAGTTTATAGCGAGAGTGCGGAAAACCATCTCAGGCGGACAGGTAACTTGACAATGGATGACAGCAAAATGCGCGCTGCTCACGTGACCCATGTAATCCCCGCGTAAATGACAGTGGGAGCGGGCTGCTGACGGCCAGCGCTCATATACTGAGACGTTCAAGGAGGGAAAATAAACGACAGTGCCGCGACGCATTTTAATGCAGTGCCTCTGAGAGTCAACATTATTGATTTCAGGAGCGAGAGACAGAGAGAGAGAGAAGGGGCAAAGGTGTATGGTTGCATTGGATGCATTCAGTGAGCATTAGAGCTGGTAAATGTCAACTCGGTTTCAGTCACACCCTGACATGCGACATGATGTAAATCAGTCAATGAATTTCTTATTATTGAGAAAACTGAGGCGAAATTGAGTTCTGCTGGATAGGCAAAGGGGAGGACAGGTCCCTATGCAGGCTCCGTTTTGAATTAGACCCACGGGGCTGTGCACGCATGTCTAGTGACTAACGGTCCTTCGTTACAGTATCTGACGATACAATTTATTTAACTCTTTATGCATTATGTATTAGTAACTTGTTTACATGACATACATTTTAAAGGAATACTGAAGTGTTCGGCACAGACTGTGTACCGCATGTATGTATAATACATAGGCGTTAATTAAATATTTAGATTTCAAATAAGTGCTCCTGGCTTTGTGAAGTTCGACCAACAATACAATTTCTCTGCAAAATCTACATATGTTTGTTCTGAGTTCGTTATTAATTCATGCATCCATATGAATATGTAAACAGGGCCGTTTCATTTCCACGCTTGCGTGAGAGGGCTTTCTTCCCCCTTTAAATCTCAAACTAGGTGTAGGACCAGCTACACTATAGTTTACAAATTATTCTTGCGCTTAAGGAGTCAAACATTTCAGGAATTTTTGTGTTATTCTCAATATGTGGGTCTAGACATCAATGAGCTCAAAACAAAGTTTAAAATAGCCTTGTTCGTAGCCGTTTTTGTTTGTCTGTTTTTATTTTTGTTTTGCTTTTTTGTTGTTTTTCAGAACTTAGTGTAGAAAAGACCTCTCTGCCGTGCATGAATGATCGGTGCCCAGCGAGGAACACCTCTGCTAGATAAATCTGCTTTTCACGTGATCTATTCAGCCATTTTTCCAGTGTTCAGTTGTGTTTATATGACCTACACTAGTGAGTGTGGATTATGTAAATACTTTTTTTGTCAGTGTTGGTGCAAATCAGCACTAACCACAGTAAATGCAATTATGAAGGCACTTGAAACCCATGTCTGCCTGCAAGCAATTATAACAACTGAGAGTGTGACTGGATGGAAAATAGCTGCTAATAATAATAGTTCAGAACAAGAATTTCCTACAACAACTGGAAATGTTGCCCTGGGAACACTCACAAAGATGCACTAAATCTCAAAAATCCGTGTTTGTTTGTTTGTCTGTTTTGTTTTGTTTTCTTAACTGAGGGCTTCCTGGATTCTAGAATTATTCGATTATCTAAAACATAAATGCACATGTTGGTCAGCCTGCTCTAATTTACATATTAATCAGTTTGATCTGGTCTTTCATGACTAACTATGTTTTTATACTCATCCATACATGAGTGGAAATGTTATGGATAATGAGGATATTATTGTCATTGAAGGCAATACACAACTGAATGGCTGCTTCATTGCTCTACATTATAGCAGAGAAACAAATATATTCCCCTTAGATTTGTGTGTGTGTGTGTGTGTGTGTGTGCGCGCGCGCCTGTGTGTGTGTGTGTGTGTCACAAGTTCAGCATTGCTTCAGGCACCTCATTCACTATGCATCTGACTGGGGCATATGCGAGGCCCCCAGGGGCCCTTGTAACAGCGATGAGTTTTAGACCAGCTCAAGGGCTTGGACTGGCTCTCTGAAAGACTGATGGCAAAAATAGTCACCGCACCGCATTTAACAAATGTCCGCAAAGACCTCTCTCTCTCTCTCTCTCCCAGAGCAGAACCAGGCTACTGCTGTTCGGGTGGCAGAATTTACGCGACCATATAAAGAAGAAACTTTTCCACTGGGTGTCATATTTGGCAACATAAACGCTTGGTTCTGGGGTTACTCTCTGTGTTGCTTTTATACCTTGGTGTGATATTTGTTTAAAAGTGCGACATTTAACCTCAGCTGGGCGTATCTAATGCTGTGGTTTTAGAAGGCGAAAAATCTGACAGAGGAAGAGTCACCAGTCTCTTATTCGGGGTCAGAACTGACTGTCACTCTGAAGCACTGAATCCATTTAACCATGGTTTGAGTCGGTATATTCGGAGTATACAGTGTACTTTTTAAAAGAGTTTATTCTGGGTGAACTTTCTAGATTTTTTTTTTTTTTTTTGCAAACATGTCTCATATCGTGAAACTAGGCGAGGCGAAATTGCATTTGTGCAGTGAGTTTTCACATTGCTGAATTTCTTTGCGTGAAGACCTTTGTGTGTGTGTGTGTGTGTGTGTGTCTGTATTTGAGAGACGGACGGAAGAAGACAGAGATAGAGAGCAAGGGAAAGAGTGTATGTTTATATGAGAGACAGAGAGGAGGGGAGAGAGAGAGAGTATCTGAGCATTTGGGTTTAATCTTCTCAGTTCGTCCAACGTAGATGAAATGAAGATGCCACTTTCCATGTGTGAGTGTGTATGCTGTAGGTCTTCATGATGTTTGTGAAATGTCACCGACAGAGTTAACCCCTTACACACCTGTACATCTGAGTGATGTAATCAGATTGCCGCCGAGCCTCAGTAAATCTCGAAGCATTTGGTCAAGCGTAAACTAATTACCACTGAGGTCAATAGTCACTAATTATCCAGTCTGTCAATTTACCATTTAGTCTTGTCTTTACAAAGCCTTGTCAGCAAACTGTCCCTGGTCCACAAAAATGGAATCATATGAGACATTCATTCTTCTGACCAAGTCACTTCATGCTCTGTTCTTATTTTAGAATCTCTGTTGACTATAAATAGGCATCTCTCTTTCTCTCTCTGTCTCTCTCTCTCTCTCTCTCACTTTCACACACACACACACACACACACACACACACACACACACACACACACACACACACACACGCATGCTTTACCATATGCAGCCCAGTGCCATATTGAATATGCTCAATTTAACATGCAAGTCGAGGATATTCATACTAATTTGCATTGCTTGCCCATGTCTTAAGCCATAAATCCATGTGTCAACTCAACACAACTGGCCATCCTTCGGATTAAGCCTTCATTTACACAGATTTACCGAGAATATAGAACGGTAATTACCGCGGATTTGGTATCTTCCCATACCACATGACCGTAATGATTGCAGCCACTGAATTTTATTACATTTCAAACGGATATGTTATTGCCCTTTTGATTTCATAAACGGACATCATTTATTTTCATTGCAGTTATGTATGTCTACTAAATGGATCTCATAGAGACCAGCAAGAAAAGGAGTTAAACTGTGAGCTGGTTTTAACCAGTTTCTTAGGGGTTAATCTTGTCTTTTGCCGTCCAAATATTAATTGTGATGTAACAATCGTTTCTCTTTTTTTTTTTCTTTTGGAAAACCAGACATCCGGCGGCATGCTTTAGAAGTTTTTGAAAGAAATAAGTTTTAAACGGCAGCACACACATCAGAGACGTTGTCCAAATCTCTTTCACTCCCTCCTTATCTTCACAGATTTTCCCTCTATCCCGATAAGCCGGCTCTCTCCTTAAACATTGTCACCCCCCCACAACATTGTTTCCCCCCCGCTACCCTTTCTTTTCTAGAGCATTCTATTTCCCATCATGCTCAGTCTTTATCTCTCATTGTCCTTTTATCTTTCTCCCTCCCTCTGCACAAAAATTCCCATAATCAGCGGAATCCATAATGCGCTTCTCTCTGACTTGCGTTTGGGTTCATCCGAAGAAGATTTAAAGGAGATTTGAGGGAGGGTGGTGGAAGATAAAACGTGATTACCCCTGAGTCATAAACGGATTCTGGCTCTCATCAGTCAGGTTTCGGACAGACAGCGTCAGAGAGTAGAGGGCACCCGTCCGCCTCCCTCGGAGGAGGAAAATTCAACTTTTGAATGGAATTGAGCCCTGGACATACATTAAACGTAAGAGTAGTTGATTGCGATGTAACGGCACTCTCTTTCTCGGTTCATTCACTGCTCCTCTGTCATCATTTTTTAATACGCTTTTAATTCCCGCCGTACTAAAATTCTGACCCGTTTCACCTTCCTCTCCTGGTGTTGCCATGTCACATTTCTTTTTTTTCTCTGTCTTTCTCTTTGTCTTTCTGGGGGTTTTTTTTCTTTCTCTTTTGGGATTAACTCATTACTGCCCTGAGCCCTCTTGCCCTGGACAGTTGGAGTGAAGGAAATGATCAATTCAGCAGATTGCCCTTAATTCTGTTAGGATGTGACTCAGTGTGCCACCGTTCTCACGCTGTTCTCATCCATGCTACACACAGAGACACAGACAGGCGGGCAGATAGTTAGACACAGAAGGATATGCAAAAAGACAAGCAAACAGAAAGACAGATAAACACAACAATAGATGGATAGACAGACGGATAGATACATACATACATACATACATACACACATGCATACATGCATACATACACGCCTGTATACATACATACATACATACATACGCACATGCATGCATACATACATGGATACATAACATGCACGCTCGCATACATACGTGCATGCATACATACATTCACGCATACATTCACACTTGCATACGTACATACATTCATATTCAAAGTACATAGATAAACACACAGGCAGGGGGAAGAGGCAGGGAGGTCTGTTTGACTGGGTGGTGATGTGAAGTTTTCATCGGGCACAGTTTGCCCTTCACTCCTCCGAGCATGTCCAGTGTGAATGTCACATTACACCACTGACACCCTCCGCCGTTCTCTCTCTCTCTCTCTCTCTCTATGTCTCTTTATGTCTCCCTCTCTCTCTCTCTCTCTCTTTTCTCCTTTCACTCCTTCATTCTGACATAATCACAGCGTCTTTCTCTCACCTTCCCCGCTCCTCTGTATCTCTGCCGTGACCTCTGTGGAAGAAGCCGTACACATCGCTCACACTCAAGGCCTATCATTACACTGCGGGCTGACTTATGGCCAGAGTGAAATGAAGATTGTAAATAAATTGGCCTGTGTCAAGTCTGCCTATGGATTTGGATTTTTGAGCTGTGCTAAGATCATTTCCCATCAGACTGAAATACGTTCTGGTCCTTTGGCCGAAGAGCCGCGGGTTACTGAAATCAGGAACAGATTTATGTAGGGGATCATTACCGATCCTCCGTATTACAGTAATACATCATATTATGCAAAAGAAAGTGCAAAAGAATGAAAAATCATAATTCCTTTGAAACGTCCGCGTAGTTTTGTATTCCATAATTTATCATATGATAAACTGATCAAGCCTACTTACTCACATCACAACGTACAAATCTAGCACAACCATGTCAAAAGGTTACTTTAAATAATAACAGGGGGGGCGATAAAAAATTCATGAGGAAGTCACGTCTTTTGCTTTCATGCCTTGGAGCTTTGATGTGTCTTTTGATGTTGTTCACAGAAAAAAAAAAAGAAAGAAAGAAAAAAAGAGCAAAAATCTATGCACTGTGGAGGTGAAGTTTACCTGCTGTTTATTAAAAGGCAAGAAACAAGATGGATCACACACAGATAGAGAGAGAGAGAGAGAGAGAGAGAGAGAGAGAGAGAGAGGAAAATCTGTTAAAAAGACAGCAAGACAGACAAGACCGTGAAGAGTCTCAGAAAGCGCTTTCAGTGAGCAGTACTTCAAAGTGCAATTAAAAGAAAAGTTAGACCGAACAAAATGAACTGTTTTTTCTTTTTTTTTCTTTTTTTTTTTTAATTGAAACAAATCTATCCCTCCTGTGAGAGTTTGTTTTAAAGATACACGCACACAGACATCTCCGTGGCTAAAATGTTTTTGAATGCGCGTGTGTGTGTGTATGTGTGTGTGTATGTGTGTTTTCCAGAAGTAAATTTGGTAGGAAAAAGACGGTCGGACAGTGAATGGAGTTTGGTGCAGGGCCTTTGGTCCCTTGGATAACCCCTCTGTTGTCCTTGCCCGAAAGTGTGTGTCAATCCACTGGGACAGATTATCAGTGAGTCACAGCATATGGTCAACTGAGACAGAGTCAAATGCGGACCCTGTCACTTTGTCATCTCTTATATAAAGACAGTTTCATAATGACAGGAGAAAACACATTGTGTCTTGTTCGAAGATAAGTATGTGGATTACTGGGTTGATGTATTTCAGGGTCGTTGCTTACGTACTATTTGTATGTTTGTTTGTTTGTTTGTGCGTGCGTGCGTGTCATCGGCAATGATCTTATCCCGGATTTGTCCCTGACTCAGTTTAAGACTCCAGCAGACTTGAAGGTTTTTTTCCTTTTTTTTTGTTTCTTTCTTTCTTTTTTTTCCCTTTTTTTTAATGAATGTGAATTGTTATGAGTTTTCCCTCAACGATTTATGTGTTGTTTTCATGTGATGCTATGGATTAACAAATGTTTTGTTTTCAAAACCTTCAGAACATCCAACATGATTTTTGAAACCAAATTAACTGCCAAACACCCCCCCCCCCCCCCCCCCCCAAAAAAAGAATTCTGTGAAAAACTTTTAATTCCAAGTTCTCGCCGAGACAATGAAAACTCATTAACCCGAACAGATGGAGTTTACAGGCTTAGGGTAATTTCAGTAAGAAAAATGCTCTCGGGAAGTGAATGGCTCTTTTACAGATTCAAAACCGATGGTTGCTGCTGAAGGCTAATCGGTCAGACACGGCGCGACTTCAAAACATCACTATCACAGCACGGACACTATACGTGCACTGATTCACCACAACCCAACCCACCCCTCCCCCCCCCACTCCCCACCCCCGCCAAACCCCCACCTCAGCCAACCGCCAAACCCCAACCCACCCCTCAGGGTTCAGGTTCCTCTGCTTTGTAGAGCGGGTTCCCGTCTGACGGCCGCATTTGTACGTACACATGTCCTTGTCATCCTCTTCTCAAATAAACTGTGACATGAAAGACAATTGCCCCGTAGCGATATCTTAATGGCTTCTAATCTACTTCTTACAGTGCTGGTCTGGTTGATTTAAGACACCGCCTTGCGTGTTACAGAAATCTGACAGTTTATACTTGGCTCTGGACCGTTCAAGGTAAGCGACGCACGTTTTCTCTGATCCCTGGAGACCTCTTAAGAGGCGTTCCGTCTGAACTCTTCCACGGAGAGCTTTCATGATGCCCGGATTAGAGTTTTGGTTTTTTTGGGGGGGGGGGGGGGGGGGGGGGGGGGGTTTTCAGGATTTCCTAACACAAACACTGAAGTGGTGCGCTCTTATATTTCCAAAGAACATACCATTTTAAAAGCACCGGTCTTAGGAATTCTCAATCATGTATGAAGTGGAGTTGAGAATATGTTTATTGAGATTTTGAGAGAAATCAAACATTGTCAAAACCCTTAACATACTCTTGAATATCAGAATTTCCAGCGCAGCTTGACTAAATGGATTATTTTGCATGTTTTTGAATATTAAAAAAAAGAGAGAGAAAAAAAAAAAAGAAAAACGTTAAGCTTTCCTCTGTTGCTCTGAAAATTTTTTTGTTTTGCCTACTTCTCCATTAGTTTTGTTATTCAAGCCCTGAACACGTTTTAATTCTTTGACATAAAGGAAGCTTATGTTTCAACACAACACGAGGAACAACTTTAAACGCTTCCTCTCCTGTCCGTCTGCACTGTGTTTTTCCAGCACATTCTATCTGGTTATAAATAATAGTTATCAGCAGAGTACAGAGGACTGATCCAAAGCAGAGTCAAGGTGAAGAGACGAGTGTCTGTGGCGGAGAGATTACGTAACACAGCGGAGCTTTGAGCGTCTGAGTGAGACCTGGAGGAATGCTGTCTTCATGAGAGGGAAAACTGCACACACACACACACACACACACACACACACACACGGACACTCACACACGCAGGGACACACACACACACACGCACGCACGCACACATGCAAGCTAGCACGCACGCACCTGCGCACACACACACACACACACACACCCAAACACGCACGCACACAAACACATACACACACACACAAACACACACACGCGCACGCAGCAGGTTTGGAGGAGTTTTGACTTTAGGAGAGCCTGTGTGTTCTCTGTTCCTGTGTGTGTGTGTGTGTGTGTGTTAAAGATCTGAGGAATATTTAGAAAATGATGACGTGCGTGTAGTGTGTAAATTCCGAGCCAGTATCTGGTTGTCCGTCTGCTCTCAGTGGCACTGTGTGCTGACAGGCCTGTGCAGAGCGGAGAGCCGGCCAGACATCGCCGGAGCTGCGTGTCGTGCCATGCAGCCTTGCCAACCCGCCAGTGTGAGTGTGTGTGTGTGTGTGTGTGTGAGAGAGAGAGAGAGAAACTCATCAGTGTGTGAGTAAGTGATCAAAGCAATCTGTTTATGTGTGTGTGTGGACAGTATGTTAGTTTGAGTCAGCATAAACATGTATATATGAGTTTGTTTATGCGTGTGCGTGTGTGTGTATGTGAGTAAGAGAGAGAGAGAGAGAGAGAAAGTGTGTGTGTGTGTGTGTGTGTGTATATGTGAGTAAGAGAGAGAGAGAGAGAAAGTGTGTGTGCGTGAGTATGAGTGAGCCTGAAGGTGCCATGGCAGGCTGGTGTGTGTGTGTGTGTGTGTGTGTGTGTGTGTGAGTAAGAGTATGAACGAAGTTGAGGGTGCCACGGCAGGCTGGGGTGGGTGTGTGTGTGTGTGTGTGTGAGTAAGAGAGAGAGAGAGAAAGTGTGTGTGTGTGTGTGAGTAAGAGAGAGAGAGAGAGAGTGTGTGTGTGTGTGGTTAGAGTATGAGCGAAGTTGAGGGTGCCACGGCAGGCTGGGGTGTGTGTGTGTGTGTGTGAGTAAGAGAGAGAGAGAGAAAGTGTGTGTGTGTGTGAGTAAGAGAGAGAGAGAGAGAGTGTGTGTGTGTGTGGTTAGAGTATGAGCGAAGTTGAGGGTGCCACGGCAGGCTGGTGTTTGATTGGCGAGTGCCGTGAAGATCTGCTGCCTTTTATTAACACACACTTCACTTACCCTAACCCACCCCCCAGCTACTGCCTCTCCAGCTCAGCATCTCTTTTTCCCTCCCTCCCTCCTTTTCTTCCCTCTCTTTCTCAGGTTTTCTCCCCAGATTCATCTCTCTCTCTCTCTCTCTCTCTCTCTGCATCTCCTTGTATCAGAACCATTTATTCTTCTGTGCCTCCTGCACTCTCTAAATCACATCATCATTCATTCTTTTCATCATTACTCCTTGCCATTTTCTCTCTCTTTTTTCCAGCTAAAATAACTCCACTTTAAATGGCTTCCTCTCTCTCATAGGACCTTTGCCTTATCCTTGTAATTTGTCTTTTTACATGCACCATTGCTTCATTTTCTTCCCAGTCCTTAATGTTTTTTCCTCTCTCTCTCTCTCTCTCCCCCTCTCTCTCTCTCTCCCTCTCTTTCTCTCACTATCTCTCTCTCTCTTTCTCATTCTCTTTCTATCTCTCTATATATCTATCTATCTGTCTCTGTCGCGCTCTCTCTTTCTCTCTCACCTCATATCGTTCTCCTGTAGTCATGTGGGGAGCGGTAGACAGAATAGGCAGCCCGCTCCTTTCTCCTCGCTCCTTCTCCGCTGGCAGGGGACTCATTAGTTGGACAGGAGTCATTAGGCCTCTTCATCAGTCTGTCGTGCGGAGCACTCTGTTATGTGCGGGGTAATGTATGCGCACTGTCACATCGCCTGTCTGTAGTCTGCTTTCTGTGTGAATGTGGAAATCTTAAAATAGCCGGTCTACATTATAGTCTTTTGTTATGGAACCATGTGGTCAAAGGGCAGAGGAAGAATGTGGGGTCTCTAGTGCAACTTCTTTGTCATCAGAGTCTGACAGGCGATCTGAAGCATTTCTTTATTCAGTAATCGTATTTGTTTTTTCATCACACGAACTCAGCAAACACCATCACTGGCGAGTAAGAAATTAATTGGGTCCACTTAATAATGCCGCACTGCTGTATGCTTTCGTGTAGAGAGAAGATTATCATAAAAACTGTTGCCGCGTCGGTAGCTTGGTTACCGTAACCACATTAACGTGAAAGAGCTCACGGTTGTTACAGTAACAGCCAATGATAGAATGACAATGGCTACGGCCAGAGTTAAGCGCTGACGATTATTACGGAACTGATGTTTCGTGACGTTACGGTTATGACACTGCCGGTCGCGGCGGTGACGGCAAAGGCTACGGCGAAGTCTTGCAGGACGCCCGTGATCCCTGCTTCACTCTCAGGAAGTGACGCCGCGCTCCCGCCATCTGTCTACGGATTAATCCCCACAGTGCTTAGCGATATTACGGCCTGGCTTATTGCCGTGGCAACAGGCCTTCAATCCCAACCCGGCGCAGTGACCATGTGATTGACCGCAACGAGCTGGAGTGGGAGTGGGGTTGGAGGTTGGGCTGTTGGACACGAGTGCACAACACACACACACACACACACACACACCATTTTTCTTGCTCTCCATGGGGACAGAGCTTCTGTCATTCGGACAGAATTGCTCAGACGCTTAACAAAATCATCCTGTTGGCTTTAAAGATTAAATCCCACTTGGAGTGGGTCGTATCATTTACTCTTGCTAATATATATGTTGCTTATATATACATACTGTACAATACATACATACATATATGTATATATGTGTGTGTGTGTATGTATGTATGTGTGTGTGTGTATATATATATACATATATATATATACACACACACACACATACATATATATATATATATATTTGTGTGTGTGTGTGTGTATATATATATACATATTTGTGTATGTGTATATATATATATATATATATACACGCAGTAGGTGATTTGTATGGGGATGAGGGGGGATGCCATCCCCCTTGTTAGTAACCAAAATGCATCCCCCTTGTTAACCTGCCATCCCCCTATAAACTCTATAGAGGAGTGTCAGTGACCATTGGGCCGTCTCCCCTGTCAAAAAATAACAAATCACCTACTGTATATGTATATGTGTGTGTGTGTGTGTGTGTGAATACATATCCCTGTCCATTAGTCTAATCTCTTATTTTCATTCTGTCTGCCTCTTACTGTTGTCATGATATTTACACAATGGAGCTGATGTTTAAATGGCTTGAGATGTTTTGTGGTTTAGTGTTTGACTGAGACATTCTGCCAGTGTCATCACAACAAATCCGCCAACGTCAGATTCACACTGAGGGTGTTGAATTAACACTGAAAGTGTAAATCGGGGAGTGCGACAACAGAGACAGAATGCAGGTAACGGAAAAACAGCAGAGGTACATAGACAGAGACATAGACATAGACAGTGACGTTATATTACGTAACAAGTATCTCTAGGGTTGATCTCTCCCTTAACAACCCACAAAAGACCAGATCAAATTCAGCGGGTACAACATTCAAGGTTTATAATTCAGTCTTCATATACAGTACACAAGTCAGAAATGTACAGAAAAAACCTTAAAATAAGGTCAGTCGGATATAAAAAGAAATCTGTGCTCCAAACAACAGATTTTCTCTTAGAAATTAGAAACAAGTAAGAATAAATTGTTTTGTTTTTTTTTTCCTTTTTGAAGATTTCTAGCAAAGACTATCAAAGAGATGTTGTTGACCACTGGAGGCCAAAAGGAAGAGTGACATTAGCTGGGCACATGCTTCATCATACTTCACAAATCTGTTCATTTTATTTGTTCTTTCTTTCTCTCTCTGTTCAACTGCTACACATTCAAAACCAGAATTAGATTCATAGGAGGAAGCGTATTTGTTCTATGCCGACAGCTGCGCTGTAAATGAAACACCTCTGTCTTGATAAGTCTAGCACCAAACATGCACGAGATTCCTCGAGTGTCCGAGCGGCGCTTTGCTCGGGAACTCGAAAACAAGAGAAAACGTTTTGTGATTTTTTTTTGTTTTTTTTTTTTGTACCGGTTTGTCTCTGACGAGTAAGGGAGTGTGGTTTCAGGTGAACAGATTTGTGGATTGAAGCTCTAGCATGCAGTACAATCACTTCATGTCCACAGAGACTGAGCTGAAGAAAAAAAGAAAAAAAACACCCCCCAAAAAACGAACGAACGAACAAATAAATAAATAAATAAACATGCAAATAACCCCACCTACAAAAAAAAAAAAAAAAAAAAAAATCCCTTTTTTCTGGCTGTGCATCGTGAGGTGTTGCACTCAGTTTAATTTGATGAAGTAATCACTCTATTGATATCATGCAGGATTAAAGGGGTTACGGATTGCCCTCATAAACCATAAATAGGTATAATCCCATCGTCCTGATAACACCGTTGAGGCACACAGCTCCAAAGGAACGGTACGGCAGTATTAAACATCTCTGAGTTCGGGACAGGTGTCGACGGCAGTAAAAGATACGCTGGTTTCATCGTGGAGAACGGCGACTCTAGAAGCGTCGAGATACAAAATTCTCTCTTGGCTACTGCCTCTTATGGCTTATATATATATATATATATATATATATATATATATTTTATTTTTCTTTTGGAAAATCAGCTCTGATTTGAAATCTCTCGTTTCTCGTTGTCTTATGTGCATAGTTAGGTGCTACGGCATTGCTCTGATAAGGTGGAGTCTGTATGTGGGTAGAACACAAGCCCAAACAGAAGTTACTTGAATACAGCAGCTACCGTTGGGTTTGGATAGCTGTCCCACTGCAGTGTGCATTGGTGAGGTAATCCGTTAAAGGATCAGCTGTTTAGACAGGGTCCAATCTCCCAGGTTAAACAGAGTGCAGTCTCTCTCTCTCTCTCTCCACCTGCTTGACACAGACGTGCTGAGCAAAGAACTTTCTCTTCCTCCACCTGACCTCCACGACTCTTCTAGTGGATTGATATGAATTTAATAAAACCAAATGCCACCCTTTCTGATTCAATGCGGCTGAAATTAGCCCTTGTAGGTGAAGCTGATGACCTTGACTCATGACCTTAGGAGCTAAGCGCTAGCTCTGTTGGTAGATACTGACCTGTTCTACAAAGACCACAAAGGAGAAGAATCTGAAACAGCAGGAATAGTGGAGGAGAGATTAAAAAGATGACTGCTTTGTGTCTCAGTTTTGGACCAAACTCTGAAAACTGCCCAGTTAACAACAGAAAAGTCTTTAAAGTAACTTCAGGTTTAATTAAGTTTCATTCCACGTGATAATCAGATCTGTTCTTGTATCACATGCATAGAGACGGTATAAGCCCTTGATAACTGGACAACATTTTTATACCTGCACCTCAGTATTCAATCTAATTCAAGGCTCCTAAAATCTAGTGTTGCTGGTCCAAAGTTCTGGTGGGTTTTTGCCCTCGTGTCTTGATTAGAGGATGATATTTACCTAGGAAAGAGGTTTTATGCTCTCTTAGCCAATCAGAAACAATAATGTTTGCTCGAAATTAGAACCAAAATGACTGTGGACCTCCATGACTAGATTAAGTTAGTATAAACACAATAGAGAAACTAAATCCAGATGGCTTCTTCATTCACATGTAATCCATAATCTGCATCTAGTCCCAATATCCTGCATGTTGTCCATGCATTCTTTACCACTTTATGCTTTACCTGACTTACTCCATATAAGCAAAATAGCTCTATTCATTAGCTAGACTTTAATAAAGTACTTCGTTGTGCAAACCTGTTTATTGACAAATAATGTAACCCTGTTTACCAGAATCTACCCTGCCTTCCTGTAGTTTTATCTTTAAATGTAAAGAGCTTAAAATCAGCGAGGTCTCTACAGCTATGGGATATTGCTGACCCGCTGAATTCACATTATCCTTTTTTTTTTTTTTTAATTGTTTTTCTTTGTGGAGAACTGAATAGATAGGGTTAGGACGCTTTTTGCGTTAGCAAAACCGTTCAACCCCTATTAGCATTCGCTCCAGACAAACTCTGTGTGACAATGAGAGGAAAAGTGATCGTATTCCTGCGAGATTAGCGAAGCTAGTCCAACAGGTGTTAAAACAGTCTGCAGAGACAAACATGAAACCAGTCGCGAATACGGAAATGAATAGGCTATCCCCAGTGTCTGCAAGCTAGGTAATTGAATAAGACATCTCAGCAAATTGTGTTTACTCACAAGGAAAACACTTCTCGGCCCAAGTCAGAGGAGAGGGGCCTGGGGGGCGGCAGTGTGGTGTGCTATCGAATGGCGTTGTCTCTGTGTAAATACAGAGAGCATCTTAGGACATTTGATGGTCATTGAAAGGGGGATTACGGGATGGAGTCGTAACCAGAGATTAGCTTGAGTCTCCTCTCAGTTCTGAGAAACAACTCCATGCTTTAGATAGCGTTGTGTGAGCACGTCAGTAAGAATTTGTGTCCATGACGAACGTGTACTTGGCTAAGTCCAGGACATTCCTATAGAAAAATCACGATGTTCTGTCTGCGTGCTTTTTTTTTTTTTTTTCTCCACCATGAAACCATTTCGGTATACGCCGCACAGACGTAACAAGAGCACAATGATTTCAGTTGTCATTTTTTTTTCTTTATATAAAACTATGGGCAGATTCCCAAGATGGCTTTTTGTTTGTTTGTTTGTTTGTTTGTCTGTACCAAGAAATATTTGTGTATAAATCAAAGACAGTAAAAAGAGAAAAGTCATTTCCAAAAGATCGTTTAAAAAAAAAAAAAATTCAAACCATACCTGAGCCCCTTAATAATGTGCTGTGTTTTCTAATGCTGGTCCATTTGAATGTTACCTGGGAACCAAATGACCTTTGGAAGTAAATAGAAAATCTCTTCATTACAGAATGTGAATGATTATGTGATCTCTTGGCTCAGAGAACAAAGTCACATGGTCACTTAAAGACTTCATTTACTTGATTTAGATTATACCTGCATACACATAATTGATGTTCTCAAGTTCAGTTCTGAATTATAATAAAATATATTTTAAAATATACCTTGTCAAAAAAAAGTTTCATTTCAAGCTCTTTCTGTGGCAGTAATTAGGGAGAAGTGCATATGCACGTATTTTAAATTACCTCCAAAATGTGGACTATGATTAAGAAAGAGAAAAAGACCAGCATGCCCTGTGCTCATTGAAAATGTCCTCTAACAAGTTTGATAGTTTTGTGTAACTTTGCTTTTTTCTTTTTCAGATACGAAATTAATTGATCAGAAAAAAAAATATAAGAGGTACAAGACCTTTGACCGTGTTGGCCCAGTGTGTTCGGGCAAAAAAGTCTACCAGCGGTTATAAAAGAAATACGAAATTAAAAAAACAAACAAACAAAAAAAACATGCTCATTTCAACCTTGAACGATTTAAAAAACATGCACATACAGTCAATTTTCAGATCATCCCTTGAAACCCTAAATCGGGTTGTGTGGTGTTGCATATTACAGTACTTTGGCAAGGGAGGACATCCATTCCACTTTTTTCTTTTTTTTTTTTTTTACAGTTCAGACTGGGCATCATTTGAACACAGAAAAGCCCAGAAGCTTCCGTTGTGTCTTTCCGTTACAGTACTGTACAAAACAAAACAACAAACAAACAAACAAAAAAAAAGAGCAACGTACGACGTGAAACAGTCCACAAGTCGAAAGAAAGAAACAAAAATGAAAAAGAAGACCAAAAAAAAAAAAAAAACATTGCATAAATCCTATTTGTTTCGTTAATATCTTTTTTTTTTTTCCTTTTCTTTTGTTTCAGAGAAAGATACAGATATAAAATGAAAATAGAGTGAGGAGAACAGTGGACAGCCATGAGTAAATGAAGACGCTCTCGCTTGGTGGAGGGACTTTGCTTATCTCTGAATACGGATTATACTGAAAGAGGAAAGATAAGGATGAAGACGGTAAGGAGGAAAAAAGAAAGAGCGAGAGAGAGAGAAAGAGAGAGAGGTGCGTACTGGCAGTGTAGAGCTTTTAGGTAATTTTTTTTTTCTCTGAAGCTTAATTCCCCCCTCAAGGTCGTACCTCTAGCCCTTCTTTCCGAGCGAACTGACCCCGCGTAATTGAAGAAACGCTAAGCGCTGACTTCAATTACTGGACTGGTCCAGCCTGGTCAGCATTCCGCAACCAAGTCCTCTTCTACTAATCACTGTCGGCTTCATAAAAAGGCAATAACGAGCTTCAAGGTCCCTGCTCCTAAATTCTCTCTTAAATCAACAGGACAGTGGCTATTTCCTCGTTACCTTTCCCCCATAGACCGTAAACTCTGTTTTATACATGTCTATAACTTTGAGGTTCCTGCCAAATTGTACTTGACAGTTCTCTCTATTTTCGTCAGAAGCTGTAGAAAGAGTTCAGTTCAATATGTTGCATTCTGGTACCGTATTCCAATTGGCTCTTTGGCAGTGTTTTTTTTTTTTTTTTTGAGGGCTAGAGGGGTACAGAGAAAGGTCATGGGCATGTTATGTGTATGTGTGAATGTGTGTGTGTGTGTGTGTGTGTGTGTTTGTTATTTATGATGTCATCTTCTTTTTCGATCAAGCAAATGTGCAACGCATGGGAGCCTTCGCACCATAAGCAACAGCCATTTTTCCTCCCGGGCTTTTGCCCTCGCGTTGGCATTTTGATTAGAGGAGGGTGTGAAAAAAAACAAAAAAAAAACACGACTGCTCTCTCTCATTGGTCTTTCCCTCTCACGTTGGCCTATGACAGAGATGCGGTTGATGTGTGTGCTTTCGAAACCTAAACAGTTCTCTGTTTCTCACGGGGTTTGTGTACAGAACATGCCAGATCATGTTGTGTTTCTTTTAAAGAATCACAGAACACCCCCCCCCCCCCCGCCCAGACACACACCACCACCACCACCACCCCCCCCCCATCCCCCCACTACCTCTCACATTCTATCTTTCTATATCTCTCTCTCTCTCTCTCTCTCTCTCTTCCTGCGTTTCTGTGGTTCGTCTGCCTGTGCCTGTCCGCTGAAGTTGTGCTGTGTCGTCTCCCTGCTCTGCTGACTCGACCTGTCTGTGTGTCGTCTGGCGCTGTCTCGTTGGTCATCTCGACTCGGGTTCGAGGAAGAAAGTGAAGAAGAAACAGAAAAAGAAGAAGAGGAAGAATGTGCCAGCGCAAGCGCCTCCGCGCGAGCAGAGCCAAAGAAGTGCTAACAGTCTCCGAACGAGACATTAGCCCAGTCACGCGTGAGTGCGAGAGACATTATGCACTGCTCAAAGTCTTACAGTATAAACATATGCTGAGTAGATGGATTTGAGGTCCATAGGATCTACACTTAGGCTCCTTTCCATCCATACATCTTCCTTCTCGGCTTCTCAGCACTCACGCATTGTGTACACTGGGCCCTTAGTTTGACTTCTGTCCATGACTAGCAGACCACTGCGTGAAGTTTAACCCTAAATGCGGTTTTTAGCACTGGTGGTATTGCCAAAGGGCTCCACTACACGTTTCCTGACTCATCCGCGGTTCGCTTTTCTGAGTCCAGTAGTCGAAATAGTGCATTATTTCCATATTGGAGGATAAAGTGAAATGAAGTCGACTGATTTGTATTAAAATATAGAACCAAATATGATTTTGAGAAAGGCAAAGATAAGTTTCTACAAGGGACCCTAAACCGCTCTTGACGCGGAGTATGCGTTTTGGATAAACTATTTCAGATGGGAATTGTCCGTCGTTTAGACAAGACTCATGTCCGCTGTCCTCGTCTCCCCCTCTGTTTCATTAACAAAGTGCACGACATTTGTTCCCTCACTTCATCTTTTCTTTTCTTTTCTTTTCTTTTCTTTTCGTTTTCTCACAAAGGCATGCGGATCAACACATGACAGAGATGCAACCCGAAAAAACAACAATTTCTTTTTTTTTTTCCCTTTAAAAATACAAAAAAAAAACACTAGTTCAATCTTTTCTTTTGAAATGTTCACACTTAATGGAGACGTTTCTCCCATTCACTAGTCGTGCTGCATAAACATGCCCATTTTCACACACTTACAACATCGTTCTCATGATTAGAAATGTAATATCTTTATGAAACAAACAAAAAACAAATCTGTAAAATAAAGGAATAGATAATATGTCTGTACATTAAAACTCTGAACCCCCCCCCCCTTCAAAATACCGTTAAATAAATCTTATTTTGTAATATTCTTTAAACTAAATATTAAAAGATATATTCATTTTTTTTAAAACATTGCAATAATTGTAAAGGATGGCACCAATGCTTGTCAGAAGAGGATAAGAGTGTTCTGATAGAATGATTTCACAACTTTTTTGTGTGTGCACGCGCGAGTGTGTGTGTGTTTAAAACCACGTTGAATACTTTTGCTCTCTAGCGCGAACGTATCCGCGCGTGTGCACGTTAGCGTGCAAATATACACACACACACTCTCTTACCCATTCTTTTTCTCTCTCTCTCACTCTCTGTCACACACACACACACACACACATTCACAGACACATACTCTCACAGTGCAGCACAAGAGGGAGGAAAGCCAAACAGAGAGGGAGAGGGTGTGTGTGTGTGGGGACCAGAGCGGTGCGGCGGGTTTTTGTGCCGAGGTACGGTTCTGTGTGTGCCGTCTCGTTCAAATCCACACAGTCAGAACGGGGAGGGGGAAAATCGAATCGTAGAGGAGTGCGTTCACCCACACGTCAAACTAGAGGTGCCACTGGAGTAACGATGTTTACATCCCCTCGTTTGTTTGTTTTAATGCCGTTCATCGCCAGGAGACCAAACGTAAACAGTGCTTTTTCTTCTGGCACGAACCGTGTGACAGTGATTCAGGGGGGGCTGCGACGTCGCGTAATCTGTTCTCAATACATCTCCTCTCCCTCTCCTCTCTTTGCTTCTCCTCTCTTCTCCTCTCCTCTCCTCTCTTAGGTTTGGCTTTCTGCTACGCTCCTCTGTTTCCTCTCTTTCTCTGCTCTGTCCATTTTTTTTCTCAGACCAGTAAAAGAAAAGGAGAGAGAGAGAGAGAGAGCGAAAGAAGGTGCTATTCCTGCAGTTGCTCTTTGCGGGAACGTCCATCACCGTGGCGACGGCTCTTCCGTTGCTCTGTTCTCTCGCAGTAGGGATGTCATGTTTGAGATAATCCAGAGCAGAGGAACAGAGAGGTCTCCTCCCTAAGTTTCTCATCGCCTCTCTCTTTCTTTCTCTCTTCCTCCCTCTCTCTCTCTCTCTCTCTGTCTCTTTCTCTCTCTCTCTTTCTGTCTGTCTGTATCTCCCCCTTGCTCTCGCTCTCTCTCTCTCTCCCTCTCTCTCTCTCTCTCTTTCTCTCTCTTACAGGCCTTCAAAACGTGCTAGAGTCAGACCTCCTAAAAAGACTCAAATGCCATGTCATCTCTTCCCACCAAGACGCACCAAGACTAACCGCTCCTCCTTCACACCATCTGTTACATCCAAAAAAAAATAAAAAGAAGAGAAAGATAAGGTGACTCTTTCTTTCTGAATCAGGAGGTGACTTTTTCGCATCAATTTCTTCTCTCTCTCTCTCTCTCTCTCTCTCTCTCTCTTTTTCTTTTTTATCCTTCCCTCCCTTCCTCCCTCTTTGAAAACTCTCACACACAGAATCTCTCAACAGTCACGGCTCCTCTCTCTTTCATCCCTACATTCTCTCCTCCTCCCGTTCCTCCCGCCCGCCTCCGCCTCCCCTTCGGAGAGGAGGCAGTCAGACGTAAGCAGATTCGCTGGACTGGGTTCTACCCAGGTTAGGAGGCTGCGACAGGTGGGCCATATCTTTCTTACGGATCTCGCAGATGGACTTTCTTCTGGCCTGCACCCCTCGGATGGCCGCTTTGATCTTCCTCCACCCCAAATGGTTGAGTTCGGCCAGGTTGAGTACCACGCAGATCCCGCTCACCGCGAACATGAACACCAGGAAGACTGTTTTCTCCGTGGGCCTGGATACGTAGCACTCCACCTCCTTCAGGCACGGGTAGCGGTCGCACTCGAAAATCCCCGGCACGTTGAAACCGTACAAGAAATACTGCCCGGCCAGGAACCCGATCTCCAGCGCGTTCCTGAACACCACCTGGATGATGTAGAAACGGGAGATCCCCTCCTGACGACGCACCTTGGAGCTCTTCCCGTGGGTCAGGCCTCGAGGAGCGTTGGGAATCTCCTTCACCTCCAGGCAGTCGGGTTCCTCCTTTCCTCCGCCGCCTCCGTCTGAATGCTGCACCAAGATTCCGTTGATGTTCCGGAGCTTCCGCGCTCCGTCCCGGCTGTAGTCGCGTTCGATCATCGGGTACAGGAAGGAGTAGCGTCTGTCCCGTTGTTTGGCCGACTGGTGGACGGAGTAGGTGATGAAACAGAGGCTGGGCGTGCACACCAGGATGATCTGAAAGACCCAGTAACGGATGTGAGAGATGGGGAAGGCCTTGTCGTAGCAGGCCTGGTTACAGCCCGGCTGCATGGTGTTACACAAGAACATGGTCTGCTCGTCCTCGTAAACCGTTTCGCCGACGATCGCCACGATCAGAATTCGGAAAATCACCACCACCGTCAGCAGAATTCTGAGAGAGAGAGAGAGAGAGAGAGGGAGAGGGAGGGAGAGAGAGAGAGAGAGAGAGAGAGAGAGAGAGAGATGGAAAAAGAAAGAAAGAAAAGAGAGAAACGCACAGGTTAGAGAATTTAGGATAAATATCAGAGGAGAAGAAAAATTCAATACACGCTGAGATTAAAATCATTGGCTTCCTCTGTCACCATTCACTGTATCCTTAGAAACAGAGTCAATGGCTAATATACAGATGCAAATGAACACTCTTTTTTTTATGAACATTCGCTCTTCAGATTTCTCTCTCTCTCTCTCTCTCTCTCTCTCTCTCTCTCCCCCTCCCTCCCTCTTGCTGGTTCACTCTTGTGTGATCTGAACTCATTTTAATCAAACAGTGTCTAACTCAGACCTGAGAGGATACGTATGCGCTCAGTCGCCGTCTAATTATAGAAGTCTCCACGTCATTAGACTCATTTAACACGGGAACCTTCATCACCGCAGCGCTCTCACGACTACCTCTTCCCTTAAACATGATAAACACGCGATCCCAGTTCAACCAGTCCTTTTGCTCCTCTTTTGCCATAGCAACAGATAAAAATTGTGCACCTTGATTGCTTGAGCTTACATGCTGGCTATTTCTGTGTGAGTGTTGGATAGAAACACAGAGAGAGGGAGAGGGGGAGGGAAAGAGAGAGAGAGAGAAAAGAGAGAGAGAAAAAAGATTTTGCTTTCATCACCAGTCTGTTGGACTATGAATTAACGCTGTATGATGGGGCTTTCTTGACTGTTTTGTTTTGAGCGAGGTTTGGAAAATTTGCTCTCCCGAAAACAGCTGTAAATACATCTGTCTTTGTTTATGTCGCACCACACGTTACTGTGTATCTGTCCATTAGCAGGCACACGTAGGGACATTCATTATTTCCATAGCCATCGGCCTTTACGTTTGGAAAAAAAAAAAAAAAACCCTCTCAGCGTCTCTGGTGTTTATATTCTCTGTTTCAAAAACCATTTTCAGGGAGCCCTGTACTGTCCTCAGCCTCATTTCAACTCTGCATACCACACACAATCTCTACCCACCCCTCATTCATTTTTAAAAGGGGAGACACAGTCGACGTTTGAACGCAGCAGACAGCTTAGACTACTGCCTCGAGCTGACTAAACTCCTGCAGCTAACTCCGTAATCACCCTCCAAATGAACTCCCTATTTCTCTCTCTCTCTCCCTCTCTCTCTCTGTACGTCCCTGTGTGAACAGACACATGCGTGTGCGCGCCTCTTTGTGAACACACACACACACACACACACACACGCCGCTGCTCATGGCTAGGGACACGCACACACCACCCTAACTGCAGAAATACATCAATACAAAGCAGATGCCACTTAGAGAGGAGAAGGCTTGAGGGTAAAGAAAGAGAGAGAGAGAGAGAGAGAGAGAGAGAGAAAGAGAGAGTGAGAATGAGAGAGAGAGAGAGAGAGAGTGAGAATGAGAGAGAGAGAGAGAGAGAGAGAGAGAGAGTGAGAGTGAGTAAAGCACCTGGTAAAGGCCTTAAGAATCTAAATAAATGACCAGTCGTTTGTCACGGTTGGATAGCACTGCTTGTTGCCTCAACCACGCTTAAACAAAAAAGACAAAAAAACCCCCCAAGAACAAAACAAAAAAGACAAACACCCCCCCCCTCCCCCGCCCTCCCCTCCACTCAAGCTGTGGACAAAGGTGAGGAAGCAAATGGATACATGGGTCTGAAGGGAGAGCTGGCTCTAATCTACAGATCTGAATGGATTTATCTGTCATGCACACACACACACACACACACACACCACAGCTGTGAGGTCAGGAGAGCATTTTTAATCTGTCACCAAATCAGTCTGTATTCTCCTCAGATCTCTCGACCTGCACGCCGCCGTCAGTCACACACACACCCTGTCCAGCACCAAAATAAAGAAATAAATAAACAAATAAATCAAATAAAAAATAACAAAGGAAAAAAAAAAAAAAACACCCCACAACGATACCTGTCATTGGTTTGGTGGGACAGAGGATTGTAATCAAACTTTAAAATGTTTTTGCCTCTGTGGATTTTGATGATACACTGAGCATCCACTGTGTGAAACGCTCAGAACAGAGTAGAAATAATAGAGTGTGTGCTGAACATGTAGTCCCGTAGTCCATTCAGACAAAGCCAAGAGAGAGAGAGAGAGAGAGAGAGAGAGAGAGAATTGGTAGGAGAGTGTGTATGGAGACAGAGAGGTGGAAATTGTTCAATCACTGTTCTGTGGGATTAGTTGCAGGGGCTTGGAAGGGAAAAAATTGTGATAAAAAATGGAAACTGCCAATGTCAAAGAGCAAAAATAGAAAAAAAAAAGGAAAAATAAGGGAAATCTCATCAGAGAATGAATTATATAATGGCCTCCACACGCCAACATTTAATCTCCACTAGGGCCAATAGAGAAATTCTTACATTAGTGTGTGTGTGTATGTGTGTGTGTTTTTAATGCCATCGAATAGCTTTAGATTATCTATGTCCCAACCCCCACTTACTCCTCCTTTCCACGAGTTCTCTCTCTCTCTCTCTCTCTCTCTCCCTCTCTCCCTCTCTCCCCCTCTCTCTCTCTCCCTCTCTCTCTCTCTCCCCCTCTCTCTCTCTCTCTCTCTCTCTCTCTCATCCCCATTTCCATTCTCTGCCACCCTGATCCCTCTCTCTGTTCTCTCTCTTCCTCGTTCTCCTCCTGGCACTGCAATAAAGCAAGCTCCAAAAAGAGATTATTTCATGGGGCTTTTTTTCACAACCTATGCAGCGAAAACG